>NC_043987.1:32733529-33033529 GCF_902150065.1 Myripristis murdjan | reverse complement strand
TTGATATCATCAGAAAGGTGAGACATGTAGCTACTGCCATGGTGAGTATTGGATTTTGTCTGGTCAGCAGTTTGGTCTCTCTTTCAGTTTGGAGTGAGATAAATACAGATGGAGGAGAGCAGAGTTTTGCATTGACTCCTCCTCACAGAGAGAGAAAAATCAAAAGATTATCAAATGAAGGAGGGGAACTGGCTTTAATGTTGAGCAGCTGAAGGAATTTGATACACATGATAAAATATTTATATTGTTACTGGGTTTTTTTCAGTGAAAGAGAGGATCGATGTGGATGTGGATTGATGTAGCCTATTAAAATCAATATCTGTTACTCAAGCATGAATGTTGTTTTGTGTGCTTTTAGTACTAGTTCAAGGTTGACAAGTGCACACTGAAGAGCACTAAAAGAAAGTTACAGGTTTTCAACAGCATGCTGTCCAGAGTCAGCAAAACAATATGCTTTTTTTTCCACACAAGAATCAATATCATCTACAACTAATGCAACAGCAGAGATGGTACCATGCATAGATCTGAAATTAGACTGGTGAGGGTTCAAAACAGAATATTTAGAGAACAACACATTGACTTGGACATTCAATTCCAGTATTTTTTGCCAGACAGTAAAGTTTGGATATTGAGCGATAATTATTGAGATCTCTGTTGCCTCCTTTGTACAAAGGAGGAGACATATATTGTTGGCCTACCATCAAGACTTACTGTTATGTGGAAATAACTCTAGCGAGGTGTCAAAATAAATGTAAGAGTAAATTCTTAGAGTAAATCATTCTTAAAACATCTGAAGTAGACTTCAGTATAGAGTGTTTACCCTGGATTGTGGCACACTGGATTGCTACAACCCCTCCTGTGAAATGTAAAATAAACTGTATTATTTTTGGGCGTTAATGTTTTCTTGGTGAATGTGTTTTTCCAGCTCTGACATGCTTCAGTGCTTTGTAAACAGATCAGTGTGGATGAGTTTTTGCACAGCTTCACAGGCTCCTGTGTCACTGTGGTTCTCGAGCACAATAATAAACCGCAGAGTCTTCAGGATTCAGACTCTTAACCTCTAAGAACACTGCATTTTGGAAACTGTCTTTGGTGATGCTGAACTGGCCTTGGACAGCCTGGGCAAATACTGTGCCAGTTCCACTATCAATGCGTCCAATCCATTCCAGTCCCCTGCCTGGTTTCTGGCGAATCCAGTGCAGCCAAGCAAGAGGAAGTCCAGACACTTTGCAGGACAGAGTGACTGACTGTCCAGCTCTCTTGACCACCGGCTCTGAGGAGGTGAAGGACTGGCCCTGAGCAGCTGAGAGAGACACAGAGTTTAGACGGTGGGAAGCCAGCAGACAATCAAAGCTCTTTTCCTCTTTTCCTCCACTGGATACAGACAAGTACGCTTCACTCACCTGAAATGAGAGCCAGGAGGAAGACACTTTCTACAGCTGTCATGGTGGAAATTTGTGGAGTCAGCTGAGAGAGGCTAACATGAGACTGAGAGGACAAAACATATATACTGTGCAGGAGGAGGGGAGGAGACTGTGATGCTGGCTCCTTATTTCCATCTTATTTGCATGTAATATTTACAAAATTATAAGTGTAAATTCAACTGAAAAACAGTTGCAGATATGACACTAAGAAGTTTGTGATGTGGTTGCACAGAAAAAAAAAAAAGTTTGGAGTAAATTTGAACATATTCAGAAGCATTTTTTGTTTATATCTTTGTGTTATTATTATTGTTGGTGTTTTTTCTTGCTGTTGTTGTTGTTGATGATGATGATGATGATGACGATGACGATGATTTTGTTGTTGTTAATTATCTAATTGCACTGTAACTACGCATGAATCAGTAGAGCTACCTTGCAAAAAAAAAAGTTTGCACATTTTTTTCTACATATGACTTATACAATAAAAGCCTCCTTCCTGTACAAAGTGTAAAACAAGCTTCTCAGGATGAATAAAAAAGCTGGGAATTTGTCATGTGGATGAGATGAAGAACAAACTTAAAAATAAAATTTCTTTTTGATTAACTGATTGTCTTTTCTCACGATCGTTGTTGACAAAGTTTTTTCATGAAAAGAACTTTCATGTTATGTTATGAGCTCAGCTCTAGTTGTTTTTTTTTTTTTGTTTGTTTGTTTGTTTTTTCCCTTCAACGTTTAACTATCTTGTTATTAATTGTGGTTTGAGTATGTGTGTGTGTTTGTGAATATAAATATTCATATTTTCTTACACTGGAAGCAAAGAGCTAATTCAAACAGGGAGGACTAGAGGATTTTGTCCAGCTGCTCCACCAACTCCAGTCACTGTGGCTCTCGAGCACAATAATAAACAGCAGAGTCTTCAGTCTTCAGACTGTTCATCTGGAGATACACCTTCTGTCTGCTGTTGTCTCTGGAGATGTTGAAGCGGCCTTGGACTGACTGGGAGTAGTAGGTGGTGCCACCATCATATCTGATAGTAGTGATCCACTCCAGTCCTTTTCCAGGAGCCTGTCTGACCCAGACCATCCAGTTGCTGTTGAATGTGAATCCAGAGGCTGTGCAGGTCAATGTGTGGGACTCTGCAGGCTTTTTAACCACTGGTTCAGATTGTGTCGGAGTCTGACCATCAACACCTGGCAACACAAAACAGAAAAGCATCACATGCATGAAGTACGGATTTGAATGAAGACGCTGTCAAATCCAGGTGAGTGAAAATGTTGACCTGCCCAGCAGAGAGTTAAAAGCAGCAGTCCTGTCCTATAGCCCATCATGTTCATTTGTGTGGCCACTGTTGTCTGTCATCCTCTCTGCAGTCACATAAGTAGAGATGGGAGACATGAAAGTTTTGCATTGACTCCTCCTCACAGTGGATTGGTTTCTCAGTCATTTTGTACAATTTAAGAATGAATGTCATTGTGCAGAGTCTCTAAGGATTGGATTTAATCTGGATAAAACATGTTTTTTTGTAGAACCCCAAGATAAATACTATACTATCAAGTTCAAGTTAATTTATTTAGCCTATACAGCCCATCATCACAATAAGAAAAGAGAATAAGAAAAGTTGTAATTAGTCAAATCAAATCAAATCAAACTTTATTTATATAGCACCTTTCATACATAAAACAAATGCAACGCAAAGTGCTTTACATTAAAAAAACATACAACCCTAATCCCCCACCTCCTCACACACACTCACGCACGCACACACACACACACACACAAGTACAACATATGTCGCACATGCATACATCCCCAGGCATACACCCCACCACACCCCAGCCCACCCCAACCCAACCCAAAAATAAAATAAAACATGGCTGAGCGCTGAAGGACCAGATGAGGGAACACCATTCATTCTTTGGGAGCCATCCACACCGAGAGGCGTCCCAGCTCACGACTACACGGAGCGCCACTGCAGAGACCGCCCCAACCCAGACAGACAGGAGCCCACACCACGGCCATAAGGCCCTGGAGCAGGGCCCCCAACCATCCAGGCCAGGACAACCCCCAGGACGGCACCCCCCGCAGGCAGGCCAGACACAGCTCCTGGAGCTAAAAACTAAAAGACAACAGAGTAAAATACAATCAATACTAAAAGGGATAGAAAAAAAAGAAACAATATAAAAAAAATGAAGTGTAATAAATGGGTGAGTGTTAATAAATTAAAAACAATAAAATTAAAAACAATAAAACAATACAGGAAACATAAATATGTATTAAAAAGTAAAAAAAGAAATTATTTAACAAGCAACTAAAACCAATAAGGACAACAGAAGCAGCATAAAAGAGAATCAGATAAAAGTCAGCAACTAATTATTAAACACAATGATGTCTTATCATATCATGCAATCATATCATTCCATTATATACTGTGCTACAGTAAAAGGGTTTATTACAATTAAATAACTTAACGTCCCATCATTTTTTTTTTCTTAGATCGACTTTGATTGAAAATAATGACCAAATAAATATATTTTGAATTTGAAACATTTTGCCTCCTTATCAGGGAAGTGGCCTTGAATGTGTTGGTGGTGTGAGGCTGCCTCCTCTGGTGGCTTCATGTTCCAAGTGTTCAGGGACTCAGGGGTTTTTGTACAGCTCTACCAATGGTTTGTGTCACTGTGGCTGTCTGGCACAATAATACACAGCAGTGTCTTCAGGCTGCACATTCTGTCCAGTTAGAGTCACTGTGTTGCTGGAAGAGGCTACAGAAATACTGAACTTGTTTTTCAGTGAATCTTTGAAGTATTCATTGCCATAGCTATCTTTATATCCAATCCACTCCAGTGTTTTCCCTGCAGGCTGTCTGATCCAAGCTGTGTAAGAGCTAAGAGAATAAGAGACCTGACAGGTGATGGTCAGAGTTTGACCTGGCTGGACAGACAGATGCGCTGGTTGTGTCAACGTTTCACATTTCACACCTGTGGAGGAGAAAATATTCAACATATCAGTGTATCTGACAGTGGAATAATAATAAAGAAGTGGTGCAGTGTGATGACAGAGTGTGTGTTTGTCCCTCAAAGAGACTCACAGGATCCAGCAGCAGCAGCAGAGCTACAGAGAACATGCTTGGTGTTGAAGGTCAACTGGTGGGAGCTTCTCTTGGTCTGCCTCAGCTGACAGTGTGATATCAAGTGTTTATAGCAGACTAGAAGGAAGTCAGCTTTGCATACAGCACAACACTCACATGACAGAAAAGGAGGATGGGTTGTTGTACCTCAAGCATCTGATGTTTGATTCAAGGTTATTCCCTAACTCCTAATATTTGTGATGATACACAATACATGCTGCTTTACATGGCCACTTTATTAGGTCCACCTGCAGGGCCGCCGCTCCCTATACGCAGACTACGCACAGCGCGTAGGGCCCCGAGTACCTGCAGGGGGGCCCAAAAAATTAAGGTTGATAATAAAAAAAATGTCATGATAATTATAACATTATTACATAACAAATATACAAAATGTATAAATTAGTTTTGAACAGGCCCACCGTTGTCTTTTTTAATTGTGTACCCTACTCAATTTGAGCAAAATAAATGTTTTACCTAAAAGCCCCCCTGTTTCTAATATTCTGTCCCCCTCATGTATATAAATAGAGAGTGCAAAAATTAGAAACACCTCAAAATGTAATGTAGTCCACTACAAGATCGCAGCAAACTGCATCCCCTATAATAAACACAGAATTAAATTTACACATTTTCCACAATGCCAACAAACACTGAGCATTATTAACTTTCTTAAAAGGTAGAATTTATGGCAGAGCTGTTGCTTTGAACTGCATTAGATTGTACAGGTGGACCTGATAAAGTGGCCACTAAGAGACTGACAGACGAGTCAGAAGCTGAATCTAAAACCTCGGACAGTCCCATCGGCTGTGAACGTTATTCAGAAGACAGAGAGGTCAGAGCTACTATGTCTCCCTCTTGTGGTCAGAGTCAGTAATGCAGCAAAGCTGTGAACCTACAGCTGATTCAAACACAGTAACACAACATGTGTTCCTCTAGAGAAAACAATGTTTTATATTAATCACACAAAAGGTGAAATCAGCACCAGCTGGCAAGGGGCTAGTGGGAGCCAATTAACATCAATACATACACATTGTCAGTTTAGTCAATGTGTATGTATTGATGCTGGTGCTGATTTCACTGATTACAGAAGCAGCCGATATAAACCAGCTGATTTGGACTGACTGTAATGCCTGATGAAGCCCATGCGGCGAAAACGCTTTGCCAGACTCTTAACAAATAAATGATATTAAAGTTACCACATTGTGTGTGGCGGAACTCTTTCTTCTACTATGACATATTTACAGTGTTAGAATGAAAAGTATATCAGCTTTTAGAGCCTGGCTTAAAGTCCTGTTTACTAGCCGCTTGGTGTAAATCTGAAACTGGGGTTATAAAAGGACATCATGTGCAGCGTAAAGCCAGGGGGTTATTGAGATGGTGGGAAAGTTTGCTGTTTATTGCTGCTGTGAATGTTCAGTGTGACTTCAGTTCAGTTGATATCTTTGTAAATACAGCAGCTAAGCTATCCTGCTGGGAATGCAGTAGTTATGAAATGGGGGACAACAGGGAGGTAACATTGAGCCTGGCAGTATCTAACTCGCCACAGTCAGAGTGGATGTATTTGCTTAGCAGTCAGCACTCCTCTCACGTTATGTGGAGTCGCTCTAAGCAGTCCCGCATCTTGAAGCTGTACAATGTTACAGATGTGCAGTGCCCGCTGAGGCGGATTCAGCTCCACGGACAGTGCCCGCTAAGGCAGATTCACCACGGACAGTAGCCAATGAGGCGGATTCAGCACCACGGACAGTACCCGCCGAGGCGTATTCAGCACCACGGACAGTACCCACCGAGGCGTATTCAGCACCACGGACAGTGCCCACCGAGGCGTTTTCAGCACCACGGACAGTACCAGCTGAGGCGTATTCAGCACCACGGACAGTACCCGCTGAGGCGGATTCAGCAGCATGGACAATTCCTGCTGAGGCAGATTCAGCACCACGGACAGTACCTGTAAGATTTTCTATGGGGATGTGTGGCTATAACTTTGTTCTTATTATTAATGCGTTAATGTTATCAGTTATGAATTAGCCTATTAATCGTTATTAATTTGTTTAGTCTTTATGAGTTTCCTAGGCCACTGATTTAATTAATTTGTCAATTTGTTTGCATCTGTAAATGGAAATTAACATAAATTGATAATAGCTTGAAAAGATGATTAGCAAAAGCCCCCAAAAGGCATCATGGTGCTCACTGAGCAAAGAATAGCAATTAAAGTATGAATACATGTCTTGAGTAATAATCTAGCAATTTTCATGTTGTCTCATCAGACAGAGTTTCCCACACTTACTTGAACAAATATTGATGCATCTTGTGAATTCGTTTTTGGCGTGGTAGGACTTGCAAGTGACATCTGAACCTTTTGCCCACTCCTTCATATCAAGTTTAATCTGACTGGTCAGACTGAAGGTTTTCTCCCCTCCATCCACACATTGCAGCTTCTTTTCGACTGGTGAAGCCTTGACAGTATCGTTTCCCAGTTGCCATTGCACAGTAAGCTGGTCTGGAAAGAAGCTACTCAGGGTGCAGATGAGTGTGACTGGTGAGCTCTCAAACTTGCCTTCCCAGATGGAGTAGAATGTGATGTTTGGAGAGATCACCCGTGGTGCTGGAACTCAGCAGAGGTTGGTTTTCAGGTCATATATATTTTCAAAATCCTAATGTAGGATCTCAGGAGAAGTTATACAAACCTTTTGATTTTAGGCAGCTCTACCGTCTCAACCCTAGGTGTAATATCCCTGTACTTTGGCTAGATGGCAGAGTTGTACGTTTACACTGGCTGGTGCTTAAAGTCAGGTGGAGATGGAGCAGGAGGTGTGTTGCACAGATGTAAGAGCAAGACAGGGAAGAGCGATCAGGGCAGGCAGCAAGCGGAAGCACCGAGTAACACCCAGGTCCCAAAAAAGCTCCCAAAATACAGAAGTGAAACATGACACTGAGCAACAGTGCATCACACACAACAGCTGTGACGCCTGCTCATACCAGGAAAGGAAAGGCACTGAAAATGTAAATATCTTATAACTATTTACATTCTCAGGCACCTCTAGGGTTTTTTTGATGACTTCTTACAACACACTGGGAAATAGAAAAGCTACAGTACAGAAGCCCCCTGGGGCCACATGGTAGAAAAAAATAAATTCATGTGCAAATCTACACACTCTTTACAAATCTGCATCAGTCTGTGAATCTACACAGATTTACATATTTAAATTCAAATTACATATTTAACCCCAGTTTTGTTGACTTCACCATCGGTAAAAAGAGTCAGTTTGGTCTTGAGATGAAAATTGTTGCATCATTTGTGACTTAAGAAGTAATATAGACTAAAAGTAAATGTACCAGCACATGGGGCACAAAGCCTGTTGATACTGAATCTTGCACATTTTCAGCTGGGATTACAGCATTTTCCTTGAAGAGTAATTATTATTTTATTATAGAGAGTTTGGCAACACTTGTTAAGGACACAATTCCATAAACCCTATAGTTTTTGGCTGGTAATACACTCACTGCTCCACACACCCACACACACTTATTCCAAATATGGTTGGGTACCGCCCACATCCGAGTCCTCATTACAAAGGATTTCAATAGCAAAAAGGCATTTTTCAGTGATTAACATGGTGGACAAGGAAAATTATTTGCAAGAGATGCCAGCTAAGAAGCCAAGAATCTGTCCAGAGAAACAAAAGGCATCCAGTGTTTCTGTGAAATATACCAAATTAAACCCAACAGTTTTAAATGTTATGAAGAAATGTATGAATGACACCACATGGATTTGTTATTGAATGCTGGCCAAATAGCGTGTCTACTGTGGCTGAAAGTACATGAACTAGCTACCTAGACAACTAACTAGCTAACTAAAGCAGTGATTTAAGTTTTCTGTCACAATGAACGTATACAGGGATATGAATAACCGTGTTTCTCTGTGTTCCATGTAAACATCATATCCCGGATATGCTCAAAGCCGGGATACTAAAGACCTTGTAAACACAGTAATAAAGGCTTTGCAAGGCCAGGTTGTCTGACAGAGTAAATTAGGTTAAGGTCCAAATCAGTAGTTAAATGACTGCCCAAGGCTACCTGGCAATATGATAGGGCCAGATTCTGAGTGATTTTGTGAGAGATTAGAGACTAAATTAAAGGAAGTGAGCTGCTACCCTCAAGGCTAGCATCATGCCAGATATTTAACGGAGTTCAGATTCTGAATTCTGATGTCCCTGTTTAGTTAAGAGACCAGGTTGATTCTGCAACCATTTTTTGAAATACCACATGGTATCAGATTCCCCGTGTTGTTTTGTTTGTTCTGAGTCACGTGTTAATTAAAGGATCCTCCATTTAAAGGCTCAGATGGATGAGCACAATGCAAAAACTCACCTGCAGCTACATTCAGGTGAAAGATTCTAATCAAATGTATAATTTCATACAGTTTATTTAAAATAGAAAGCGCAATAAAAATGTTTGAAATCTGTGACTATAAAATATGTATTTACAGATGACCAGCACTGCAGCCAGCACGTTGGCAGTGGAAGACTCCCGTCCTTCCCCCAAGTCAGAGACGATGAGATGGCTGATGTTACTGATCCAAACAACACTCCTCAACAGGTACATTCATGTTCATCCCCTCAGATTTCAATCTACTCTCTGTCTTTGTCATAGTTTTGTATTTGTGTTAAATTAGCAGCTAAAAAAGTGTAAAGAAGATCTTTGTGATGGTAATCTAGTTTGAATAAGGACACCAAACAGTTTGCTATAATGCATCTAGAAGGTTAGTGGTAGTGGGATATTTAGGGCAGATTTGAGCATTCAGAGGGATTTATTTCTTGGTTAATTATCACTCTCTTCTGGGCACTCACGGCTAGGGATGGGATTTGATAAGATTTTAGCAGTTCCGATTCCAAAATCGAATTTGCTTATCGATTCGATTCTTTAACAATTCTCTTATCGAATCTCAATGGGCAAGGGGAAGAAGAAAAAAATGGACAAATGGGTTTATTAGTATTACCTTTCTCATTGTGTTGTTAAAATGCCACCACTCCTGTCCATCCAAATGACTTTTGCACAACTACATTTGAGCGTTCAAATGATTGAAATATTTATTAAATAATGATACAAAACTCTATAAAACAGATAATCATTTTTTTCTCAATATGGGTACTGAAGAATCAGATGTGAGCATTTGACTGGAGAAGTTCTGATACTACATGCTACTGGGTTATTTCGGTCGATAGCTTAAAAGGTATTGACTAGGGTTGGGAACGATATAGCGATATGACCGGATAACTGCTTTTACAGGCGAGAGATATGGCTGTGTTGGTAGCAGACTCCTCAATTGATACCACTCAGCCATGAATCCTCAGATGAATCGATTGTAGAGTTGTGGATCGGATATCGCGACACTAGGAGTCGTCTGCCTGAGGCTTTTCAGTTTTCATCTCTAAAACAATGCGAGAGCTCGCCAAACGACTCTCGCGCGCCGTAACGTTATGTTCCCAACCCAAAACTTACAGTATAACTACGAGTAACATGACTGACAATGACGATGAAAAACAAAACAAAACAAACGAACAAAAAAAAATTGATGTAAATTTTGCCAACAGCAGCAGCACCGACACTAGCGCCAGCTTGAGCGGTGAAAATAGTGTTTTATGTTTGCTTCTCTTTTCCTGGACTAATATTTGCCACTATTGACAATTTAAGCCACAGGATATTTGTCATTTTTGGAGGGGTTTTGTACTATTTATTTATTTATTGCTATAGTGAATTATGTTCTGTTTTTATATATATATACATTTTATTTTCTGATCCCATCCAACAAAATGATGTTCATTCCGCAAGTCTTTTTTTTTTTTTTTTTTTTATCTGTGTCTAAAAATAAATACATTCACATGGGATTTTGTTGTTGTTTATTGTTTATTATTGCTGAAAGTGACATAAAGCAGCAATGGTCAGGGATATGTGGTCTTTTATATGTTTGAAATTACTGTAAGAATGCCATTTTATAGAACTGGCTTCTTTATGATTAACGTCTACATCAACAAATGTTAACTATCGGATTGTTTTTACATCGTATTCAAATCGTATCGAATCGTATCATTCTTAACCCGTATCGAATCATATTGAATCGTTCTGTATTAAAAATATATTGTTTTTTAATCGAATCGTAACCCATGTATCTAGATATGTATCAAATCAGCCTCATGCCAGACATTCCCAACCCTAGTATTGAGGGCTGGGTATCAACAACAGATGACGCACGAGCTTTAGCTGCACTCCTGCTGCTGCTTGGTTGAGATTCATTAACGTTAGCGTCACTCTGGAGCATATTGAAAACGTGACATTCCTGCAAAGTAATTGCATGCTGTGTGGACAAACGTTTCTGCATGCTGCTAGTACTTCCTCCCTTTGTCGAAATAGAAGTTTTGCAACACACCTTCCATTAGTGACTAGAAACTGTGTGTGAAGAATTGGACAAAACTGTTCCCCACAAGGAACTGTAACACTGTGTGTTTAGTTCAAGATGTGTAAACGCAGACAGATTACTTTGTTTTGTTTTTATTTAGATTAAAGACACGGATTTTGAAGATTCTGATGAACTATATGATTCAACATAAGAGAGCGCAGATGATTATGTTCCAAACACCACTTCCAAAAGTGATAGTGACAGTGATGCTAGCCTTAAACCAAACCCAAGGGCAAAACGGACGTCTCTCGATGACATACTGAATGCCTCTGGCTCAATGAGCTCTCCTGTCTGTGACAGCACAACGTCAGACCCAATGGCCTTTGACAAGTGCAGCCTTATCTGAAGCCACTGGAGCAGAAGACTGTGAGAAGTGTTTAAGGGCTGAACCAGAAGCTAAGAACCGGGACTGACAGGTCCTGAAATTCTATGTTTATGAGCACATTACAGCCAACAAAAGGAAATTGCGACGTAAATAGTGTGAAGATTACCAATTCCATGCTATGGCTGTTTTTGTTCACATTCTTTGTTTGCATTCATTCATTCATATCTCAGAAAAAACACAAAGCATATGTCCTGAAGGTCTTCTACTTTTATTTATTTATTTATTTGGTTTCTTTTTTGTTAAGTTCTTCAATTAGAATGTGTGTTTAATGTCTTGAACTTCACTTAGTAGTTAGTTGTAGTTTTATTATATTGGTCCTACGTGTCAGGTGAGTAGTAGTTTGCTGATGCTAGGTGGCTGACTGTGGTTAAAAATATAAGAAAAAAGTAGTTGTGACTGTGTGAGACTTGAAAGGTTTGACTTGTTGCAGGTATGATATGGGTTGGAAAATATCCTGACAATAATTTACTACTCTTGCAATGTTTTGCATGTGAATAGAGATAGCCGGTCTTTTTCTTTGTTCATGAATTCAGATATTTAAAGTCGTGTATAGGCCAACAAAGCTATGGTTAGTGTACATGATTTTTTTCATACCTTTAAAACCTTTAGAAAGGCTGGTCCCCAAGGGTGATGATCGGAAAGTTGGTCCCCACCCAATATGGAAACCACTGTGTGTGTGTGCGCGCGTGCGCAGTGTGGTCAGTGCAGTGTATCACGACCCTCACTTCTTGGATCAATCCAAGTTAAACTGAAAATTTACATATCCACTGCAAAGGCGCTGTCCTGTGGCAGGAGGAGAGCATTGCAGACCCCCCATCCTCTCCTTGAGCCCTCAGGCTGAGGGGGCAGCTGGTGGAGCAGGTCCAGTGTCTGGCTGCTGACACTGACTGCCCTGTCTCCCAGCAAGCTTATAACACTCACTTTGAATTCAAAATAAAACAGATGGACAAAGAATATTTGCTCTTTTCATAACAACAATAATAATAATAATGATAGATAATCAAACCAGTTAGGACTTATTTTTGTGATGTAGCCTACTTGAAACTGCAGTGACTAAAAACACATACATTTCTATGTTGCCTCAAATTGTTAGCCAGTATACTAAATTTCAAACAATTTGATCAGTTTCTGGATTGACTAAGTATATACAGTGGTGGAAAAAAAGTTTTTGGATGCCCTTAAAATTTCACACAATCTCAAATATTATCATGAAATATTTGTGGAAATTTTTTTTTTGTGTTTCAAAAGGTGTGGCTGCATTAGACAGATACAAACAAATACAAATTATATTTGTTTGTTTATTGTACAAGAAAAACTAACAAAACTAAATTCTTGACAAATTCTTCTGACCACAGAATCTTCTTCCAGTTCCTGGCTGTCCAGTTCTTGTATGCCTGGGCCCAATGACGCCGGGCTAACCTCTGTCTCTCATTGATCAGGGGCTTCTTGATAGCCTTGTAGGACCTCAAGCCATGATCTAAAAGTCGGCCACGTACAGTGCGGGTGGAACACTGGACACCAGTTTGGTTTGACCACTGCTGCTGAGGCTCCTGTGATGTCATTCGGTGGTTTTGCCTGCACATGCGGATAAGGATGTGGTCATTTCTTGCTGAATAAACCCTTGGACACCCAGATCTTGGTTTGTCTTCCAAGCTGTTGGTTCGTCTGTATTTCTGCAGAGTGGATCCAACTGCTGAAGGACTGTATCTGCACTTCCTGGCTGTCTGGCGGCAGCTGTACCCTTCCTGGCTGAGAATCTTTATCTTCAGGCGTGTTTCCTGCGTTAGGTTCCTTGTTTTAGCCATTTTTGTGTCTGAAGAACTTTCAAATGTGCTGGCTTTATATAGACACCAAGCTTGGCAGCAAAAATTGTGTCTTTTAATAAAAAGAACAACCTTCATCACTGGTACCAAAATGACCCAATACTCAAAATTTCTTATGTATTTTTATGGATCCAATCAGTTAAGTTTTTAATGGCTTTTTTAGGATTTGTTTAGTATTTTGGCTGTCACTGTACTAAAAGAAATTGCACTTGAAGACCTAAGAGTGATTCTTAATGCAATACTTCACAAATGCATGGGGTGTCCGAAAACTTTTTTCCACCACTGTATATATAAAATTTGATGTGAATCTTACGTTTTGGTTTGGGAATGGGGACGGTTATTGATCCTGCTGGATGGTCCACGGTACAGCTAACGTTTTGTTCCCAGTCTGATCTCTTCACTCGGATCTGGCTGACCGCTAAATAGTAGCAGTCCTTCTGAACTGCAGGGTACTGAAGAGAGTCGGGCAGGTTCGTCCCGCTGGCAGTGGCACAGCTGAAGGTCAGGGAGGCGGGTGTGAAGCCAGTGGCGAGGACACCGACAGTCAGCGTATCACTGGTCTCAGAACCACATTGTACCAGAGGAAACACAGTAGGGGCCTTTGATGTGGCTGAGGAAAAGAAAAATATTTCTCATGAGGATTTTGAAATAAAAATTTGATTCCACATGACAGATTTTTTTTTTAATATGAGTGATAACAAAGAGAGGCCCATGGCAGCTTTGTGTTGCAGCTTTCATATCCCAGTTATTTACAGGTTGATGAGGAAAGGAACAGACTTACGTCTCTCACTTATAGCACTTTGTAGTAGTTATTGGCTATCAGTCAGTATATATTGTTGGTAAATTATGATCAAGTAATAGATTCAACAGTATATTTAGAAACTCATCATTATTTGACATTTGTGGAGGGTTTGACAAAAGTAAACATCCATTCATTTCTGTAGTAGCAGCCACATCACAATATGGACATTAAATGATTATGAAATAATTACTGTTCCTTTTGTTTCAGTTCACTGGTTATTTAAGTTGACAATTCTTACCTGATGAAAAAGTTTCTGTTGTACCCTTCCCCCAGGAGTCAAAAGCACCGTAGCACAGCGCTAAATCTACTTATCACTCATTTTCAAAAGGCTTCATCCAGTCAATAACTAGTTTGAAAAGTCTATAACTTTACTTTTAATAGAGAATAATATTACAATCCATTTGAATGACCAAATGCCCTAATATTACAACTTTTTGTCTAAGATCTTGTCTGATACTGAGGATTTTGCCGTTTCCACTTTTCGCACAATTGAAACTGTCTTTATTTGAATAACGAGTATCTGAACTGACACCTGACAAGCAGAGAACTTAAAAATGATCTTTTAGTCATAAAAAACATAATATTGCTCGGTCTGAGTTATAAACGAAGAGAGATTTTAATTCTTACCTGATGACACAGTGACCATAGTGCCTTTTCCCCAGTAGTCAAAAACCCAGTTGTCACAGTGGAGACAACTAATACACACTTCTTACAAAAACTATCCTCCTAAGTGCCTCACATCATACAGACTGTGGAGCCTGCCAGCTTAAAGGCAGTCTAAAGTTAAAATCAAACTAACATCTACTACATCTGTTGATAGACCCGACTCGGTTTCACACTGAAGACAGATCATTTGACAGATTACAAATTACTGTTGGCTGTTTTAGCACAAGACAACAGTTGTGATTACCGGTAAATAATACAATATTTCTGACTGATGTATTAAGAATTTCAGTATCTAATCAGAAATATTAATATTACGTACCTGAGGAGACGGTGACCATTGTTCCCTTTCCCCAGTAGTCAAAAGCAGCATAGTCACAGCCTAACAGTTTACTATCTACTGCATACAAAAACCTGCGTCCACAAACCTACACTTTTCTGCCATCTTACAAATACATTTTATCTGCTTGTACAAGTGTTTATGAATAAAAATTAAATGATACATGATGTTGACCTTCAAACTTTAAACAGACTTCAGTGACAACAAGTGGAAACTCTCTCTTGTCCCTCTTTTTCAACACATTCTGTGTCTCAGTGAAATCCCTAATATGAAGTTTGAATTAATGTAATTAATTAATTAATGTTCTTTAAGCAAAGTAAAAAGCATGAAGCCTTTCACAACACAGCAGCTTTTCAGGGGATTTGTGGGCTGTTTTGTGTTTTGTTTATTTTGGTGTGTGATCAGTGTACAGTTTTGGCTGTTTACACGAAAAACAATATTTTAGTCCACTGCACCCAAAAAAGGTGTCTGTCTTCTTCGAGGAAGGTTATTTGCAACTGTGACGGTTTCTAGAAAGTTTCACTCTCCCAGGTGTGGTCCCAGAGGTACAGAGAGAGGGGGGAGTGACTCTCTAAAGACGATTTCTTTGGAAACCACAGGAAACTGAAAGTCCCTTTTAGCTCAACTGTTAACAGAAGTGATACTGACTTGTTTTACATGTTCACTGACTTGTGCCCTACCTCATATGACAGCTCAAAATCCTGTAAAGCTTTGTGTGTATATCACCCTTATCGTGCAGTTATAGTGTTTTTTATAATACAAGGTTACACCTACAAGTTAAACACAAACAATCCTAGCAATAACAAAAAACCCAAGACAATAAATCACAAGTATAAAAGGAAGTTTACTGTAAAACAAGCCATGTTTTATATTCAAAACTACAAAAACACAGACCTACATATACAAAAGATATTCTGGTTAAAGAAAAAGAAAAAACATTGTATGCCACACATATTGTAACACTGCAACAATATAAAGAGAACAGGTTGATGAAAATGATAATGTTTTCATAAAATTACACGATGCACAGGGAATGCATTTTGGGATGATGTCATCATTATTTGTGAAGACAAATAAACCTGCCAAATATTTTACTACTAAATTTTACATTCTGACTGACAGAAGTGCAAATGGGAAGATATTATGCGTACTTTTTTTTTTTTTTTTTTTTTTTTTTTTTTTACAAAGCCAATATTTCTCTTTTTAAATGACAAATGCAGCAGATTAATTAAAATTAAATTGTGCACACAAAAGGAATTTTCTAGGAGGAGCTGTGAAATATGAAGTAGAACTGTATGTATGTCATGCATCCATTCACTCCTCTTCATTTCAGTGTTTCTTCATCTGAAAAAGATATCAAATGATTAAAAAAAAACATATTCATATTTGATTGTAACTTTATTTGGGTGTTCTTTATTTCATTAATGAAGGCTGTCATTCATTTTACTAAGCTGAATTCATTCTATGTGTTTTTCTTTTCAGGATCAAGGGGAAATGTATGTATGGCAATGTAGAGTGTCCAGTCTTCCTGAGTAACTTATCATTGGAACCGGAGGAAATCAGAGGAGTCAGCAGAATAAACAAAACAAAACATACAAACACGGGGAAAACATGCAGGCTTCACTTTTTTCATGTCACTTTTTACTGCCTGAAATTGGGTTTTACATCTTATTTTATAGCTTGTAAATCACTTTGTGACACTGTTTATGTTTATTCAGACTGTGATGTCATATCACAGAGCTAACCTTCAAACAGTTTGACTATAAGAGAGAAAAGCCTGCTCCTTTACCTTGACCAGGCTGAATATCACGCTATAGGAGACAGAGAAAAGGAAGAGGGCTATAAAGGTGGAGGCTGTGGACCACAGGCTGCTGAACTCATCCTCCTCCACACCACCCTGCTGGCAGCTCTGAGGAAAACTCTCACCTGACCCTGGAGAGGTTTCTGAGTGGAAGAAGGCAGGCAGTTAGATGACACATAGGTGCTTGTGTTGGAGTGTGTATGTGTGTGTGGGAGTATGCAGCAACATGTGCGCCTATTGTAAAGTTAGCACATTTTGACCACTGTCCCAATACCAGTGTCAACATTTGGAGAGTAATTTTCCTCCTTTAGGATTTACTCATAGACTACTAAATATTACATCATAGACTAAAATAACATACATGCTATTGTAAATAAAAGTATGTTTCTATGTGTGCTTACAGCCCATAACCTTTAATCAATATTTTCTGGCATCAGGACAGAAAACAAATATGTGCTTTTTGTTTTTTTTTTTTCTTGAAATAGACTCCTTTTTTGTCAGTCACCCAATTATTCAGCCCATACTCCTCTACTGTTCCCCCTGCTTCTTCAACATGCTGTCAGCACCCAACAGAAACAAACTAACACAGATCACACACAAAGCTCCCAAGATCATCGGGCTCCCCACCCCCAACCTCTCAGATCTCAATAGCACAGCCACTGCACGCAGAGCACATTCCATAGCACTTGATCCCAGTCACCCACTTAATTCATATTTCACACTCCTTCCATCTGGCCAACGATACAGGTCGTTGGCCTGGAATAAAATAAAATTCAACAAAAGTTTTATCCCATATGCCATAACTCAACTGAACAAGAAAATTAAAAGACTGTAACTGTGGCGAAATGTATATGTATGGTGGCGGGTATGCGCTTATGGTATTGTATTGGTTGGTGTTCCCTCTGTACAGTGGCTGTACAGAAGTGAAAACAATTATCCTGAAAAAGGACAATAAAATCTATCTATCTATCTATCTATCTATCTATCTATCTATCTATCTATCTATCTATCTCTGCTGACAACTATTAGTAAAAAGGGCTGATTTGCCCTTCCTTGCTTTTTTTCATGTTTGGACTCATTCATGAACATGTAACAAAGGTGATTCTATGCAGTCACGTTTATTGAAACACACTTTGCAAGCCAAGACAGTTTGACAAAGACAGGGCGTTCACTTGCACAAGAGACTCAAATGTAACAGCACACAATGTGATGACAAACAAAACTCAGCTGACGTGCTGACTGTCATGTTAACAAAGTCACAGATTGCTGCTGCCGCAGAGGGCACACTTTCCACAGCACGGGGTACACGCAGACACACAGAGGAACACACTGCAAAACACATTTAAAGCTGAATTGACTCCACTCAACAGACAACGGTGTTACCCTGCGCTTTAGAAACTCCTGCTGACTCCATGTGGCTGCTGGCACCAGCGGGCCAGACTTTGCAGGTGAAAATGACCTTGTCGTCCCACTTCTTCTTGCTGGTGGTGTACACACTTGTGACGGAGTAGCCATTCTGGGTCTTTTGTGGGGGGGAGTCGATACCATCTTGGAAGTCTGAAACCTGACCTCTGTCTTGTTCAGTCCAGGTGATATAGTAGTCAGACTGCGAGGTGCTGGACACCAGACACACCAGAGTGACCTTATCGCCTGATTCTCCCTTAGGCATGTCTTCTTCTCGGAGAACGTGGACTACAGGTTTAATTGTTTCACCTGAAAGACACATAGAATTTACCATAAGACCTATTTAGCTGGCGCTTTGAAATTGAATGAAACAAGATAGTTCCTGTATTTCTATGTCAACTCAAGCCAAAGTTCACATCTATATCATAACAAAGCAGTTCAATGTGCTTTGTGTCACGGACAAATATGTGTCAAATACGTCAGCATAAATAAGACACATTTGTGTATCAAGTTGACTTGTCCTTGAGAGTTCAAGATTTCTCCACAACACAGTGAGAAAAAGATTTCATCTGAAATTAGTGACTTTTTCTGCGGCTTTTGGTAACATACCTCCTCGGTGGACAGTGAGATCTTGAATGACTGGTGCCATGCCTTCTTCCTTGTAAGCAGAACAGCGAACTTGTTTTACAGTTGTCCAGTCCTGCAGGCTTAGGAGCAGTTTGCTGGTTTTACTCTTCTCACTGTCTGGCTTGACAGTGATATTATTGGTATAATTGTTTCCATTAATTTGCCAGGTGATTCTAGTTTTAGATACAATGTTTTTGTCCTCTCCTGTGATGGTGCAGTCCAACTCTACTTCGTTGTTTGAGAAAAGCTTTTTTGCAATTGGAGGGTTTAGTTTCACTGTGATGACAGCTACATGAAGGAGAGGAACAGAGAAAAGGGGGTAAGAAGAATTCACTAAACTGGAAGACCAAACCAAAGCAGAAGTCTTAGCAGTTACGTCTGAGCAGAGAGGAATCTTATGTCATTGCCTGCTCACTATCAGTTCAATATGAGACATGTGTATGTGACAGTGTCAGTAATACTGTACCACTGGAAGTCTTCTTGGTAATTGTTCTTCCCAGATGAGCAACCTCACAGCTGAAGACAGATTTACTCTCCCAGTCCGTCTTGTCGACTTTCAGGACACTGATAACTGAGTCGCTGCCTCTAGCTGTAGATATTTTGCCCTGTGTCA
This sequence comes from Myripristis murdjan, assembly GCF_902150065.1. Lineage (NCBI taxonomy): Eukaryota > Metazoa > Chordata > Actinopteri > Holocentriformes > Holocentridae > Myripristis > Myripristis murdjan. Next base: position 33,014,069 of record NC_043987.1, on the reverse strand, counting down.
CCTCCTCCTCGTTCTTTTTCCATGTGACTGACGAGATTTTTGAGGGCAAATCCTCAATCATACATATTAGGGAGTAGGTGTCTCCATTAGGCACGGGCTGCAAAGTCACCGCTGGAGGAGTTACCTCTGGACAGGGAGAAGAAAGAGCAGACATGAACAATCCTATTCTGTATTCGAACAATTAGCATAATTTTTTTCTTTGAGTCATTTTCACCTGTAAAGGACAAACTCATCCGCCTGTGGATGAACTGAATTTTAGGCTTTTATGCTAAACAATAGATAGACAAGGAAAATGAAAACGGGAAATACTGCTGAAGAGCTGCAGTGATAAAACAGCTTCAACAGGGAAATGCATGTGGACCTGTTAACCAGACATTACATGGACACATTAGTAAATTAAAAGTCAAACCGTACTTTGCACTGTCACATTTTGGGGGACTCCTGCATGATCCACGGAACAACGAAAAGACACAGAAGAATCCCAGTCGGCTCTCTGTACTTGCAGCAAACTGACCCCCGTGTACCTGTTGTTATTCAGAACTGGAGGATACTGAACAGCAGTCAGGGCTTTCCCACTGGCGTCTTTCCAGGTGAAGGTTAGGTCATCTGGGTAGAAGCCGGAGGCAAGACAGCCAACAGTGACTGCCTCTCCGGTCCCAGAGTTACATTGTGTCAAAGGGAATACAACCGGTGCAACTGTGTCTGTGGAAGATCACGCTGAATTAGTTTCCAGTCATACAGAAATGCAATCATAAACAGTTGAACAGGATTTATCAATAAGAACATTGTTAGACTGTTTCCATGAAATGCAAATACTGGGAAATGAAGAAACAGATATGTCACCAACAAGATCAATATACGAATAATGACACCGGTTTTGTCTCTCATCCTACTTATCTTTCTAACCATTTCCTCACTGACAAGAATATCATCAATATCAGTATCAATATCAATGATAATATCAATATCGATTTTATACTGTTTGTATGGACAGATGCACTCTCTGCTAGCTGCATCATTTTGTGGAGCCTCAGCATTTTTCTCTGAGATCAGTTTGAAAGTTGTTTTTGGATTTTTTTTTTTGTTTTTAATCCGCCCTATAATATCATAATATGAAAATTCTGTAGTCATGTATTTGTTCATTTATGTGTTTATTTGTTTGTTTTACTGACTTGTATTGGCTTTCTCCTTCATAGTATTCTCTGTTAAATGCTTGCTGTTTGCATTAAATAATATGATCAAATTTAAACAAACAAAAAAAATTGTAGTATAGTAGTATAGTATATATGGTATATAGTATATAGTATATAGTATAGTATAGTCGTGTTGTATATCTGTATAGTAGATCTGTATCTGTGTAGTAATTTGTAGTGTACGTGCATTAGCCTACTCTTGTATTAAAAGTCAAAATTATTACTGTGTATTTTTCAGTAACAACTGTGAGAAATATTAAATACTTATTTATATTATACAAGGATACAAGGATACAAGGAAGTTTATTGGTCATTATACAACAGGTTGTATAATGAAATTAAAAAGTGTTTCCCTCTTGACTGATTAATTGATTGTATAAAAAATAAAATTATTAAACATGGAAGAGTGTAGATGGTGCATTTAGTAGTCTCACAGCCTGAGGGAAGAAGCTGCTCTGTAGTCTGGTGGTACGGCAGCGAATACTTCTGTATCTTTTGCCTGATGGCAGCAGGGTGAACAGGCTTATTATACTTCATTTAAACATTAATTAATAAATTTTATTGTTATCATTATTTAAATATTGTATTTGATGTCCTGTTGCTCAAGTGAGACCCCAATCCCTCTCTGTATTTAGATCTAATACCTAAATTAGATTAAAAATAGACATGCCAAAACCCATAGCCAGTGCCTCTTTGGCAAAAGTACTAAAGCCAAATTATCACAGTAATTGGTAAAGTTGATATGTCATATAATATGTTTTTTTTTTTTTTTTTTTTTTTTTTTTTTTTGGTAACACTTTACAATAACAGTACAACAATTAACGTTAGTAAACATTAGTTAATGCCTTAATTGTTAATTAACTGTTATTCCATGATTATTATGGCATTTACTAATGTTAATAATATCTACAATAACCCTTAAAAAAACATATAAATTAATACCTTAGCATGAACAGCATTAGTAAATGATTCTTAGACACATTAGTTAACGTTTAGTTAACGTTACTTAATGTTCATTACATGTGACTTCATGTTTATTACGGCATTAACTAACATTAATTGTTATACTCTTATTGTAAAGTGTTACCGTTTTTTTTTTTTTGTTTGTTTTTTTGTTTTTTGATATTCAGATACAATCTGCATTTTACACAAAGTGTCTCATATTTATCTAATGAATACAAACACATAATGAAATTAAAAGTGAAAAACTAACAGTACCTGTAGTCTTCATCCACAAGATGCAGAAGCATAAACACTAAAACTTTTTGCTTTCTAAGAAATAGCTGAGGAAAACCAGATCTTGTCTGTAAGCCAAGCTTTTCCCGTCTCTCAAGCCACACTAAAGATTTAAAAAGGTCGCAACTTAACTTTTTTCCCCATCAGGAATATCTTTTGAAAATAAAATAATAAACTGGCTACTGAAATAGTATGTTAAAACAGACTTACCTGAGGAAACAGAAACTTTGGTCCCGCTGCCCCAGTAGTCGAAAGCATCACAGTGCTACGTCTCCATTCACTGCATGAACAAAAACCCTGAACACCATAACACTGCTTTAAATCCTTGGTAAAAGCATGAAATATAAAGAAATCCATGTTATTTTGCAGGTAATTTTGATCCCTCAGTATCACATAAAGCACTTTTTTTTTCATTTTTCTTCACACTTAATGCTTTAAGTTACAGTTCACTGTAAGACAAGAGTTTGATCTGCATAATAAATATAACTACTGACGACTAATTAGCCGACTGAAATGACAAACATAACAGCTGAAGTGTATTCCACTGCAATTTTGATTTCTCCTGCTATTTTTTCAGCAGAATAATGTGTAAAATGTGGAGTTTTGTTGCCTAGGGTTTTTGTATGGGTGTATTTCACTGTGCCCAAACCCCAATCATATCACAGTGATACACCCTTGTACAAAAACCAAGCCCACATCGCTCCACTGGAAGACAAAAAGTTCACACGTCTGCTCTCAGCAGAGGCTGTGCACAACACTAAACTCTGACTAATTCTTATCAACAAAAGTATCTTTGAGTCCCTGTGCCTTTGTGATGCAAATTGAATTATAAATCATTCATACAGGGTGTACACTGACAAAGTTAACAAGTAATAAAATAAATGCATACAATATAATGGTGAAGGAGAGCAGTTTTCTTACCTGATACGTCTGTGGTAAAAGTGTGCTGGGTTGTTGTTTAGGTTGGGGGATTTCTGAACAAATTGTTCTTCTGTGATGCACATCTGCTGTTTTCATACAGTGAGAGAGTCACACTGAAGCAAGTTGTGGCATAAATCCACTGCTGATATAATCGAAGCTCAGGAGGAAATGTCAGACAGCTGCTGAAAATGTCTTACTTTGAAAAACAATGAAATGTTATTATTCCATAATTTTCCAAAATTGATTCATGAGTGAGAGAAAAAAGCAAAATGGTTTCATTACAACTTATAATTATTATCTCTCCCAAAGACCTCTTTGACATGAACATTTGAGTTGCTTTCCTAATATTATTAAACTATCTTTCATAAGTTTAATTTGAAATGCCCTGACTGGAATAGAAATAAAAGAAAATAAATGTAATAAATCATCCCATATCCTGACTGCACTTGTTTCCTTTTATTTCCCCTTCACTCTGTTGTCAAACAAAACGGTTTTTAAAAAAGCGCTGTGTAAATAAATGTTAAGATGATGATGATGATGATGACAGTGATGATGATGATGATGACAGTGATGATGATGACGACGATGACAGTGATGATGATGATGATGATGATGATGATGAAGGGTCAGACTCTGAACTCTGGTGAATAAATGGATTGAACAGGAAATCAGAGCTCAGTGGTAGAGGGCTGTTTAAGTTGTGGATCTGATGTGTGTCAGAAATTACAGATGAAGTAAAAAAAAGAAAAAAAAAGAGAAAAGAAGAAGAAGCAGGAAACATGTGTAAGGTATCCAGCCTGCATTTTTATCCACTAAAGAGCTGCTTTGCAGCCTACCTTCTGTTCAGTTTCCATCTGGCCCATCAGCTCACAGTTCAGCTGTGCAGAACCAGCCAGGATATTTATTTTATTCGAAAACTGACAGGTCGGGCTGCTGTTGGATTAAAGCATGAGGTGTTGGGCTGGAAATTAGAAGACATCAGGCGGTCCTTCAGTGCGGCCTGGGACACATGTCTGTTTGTACTCCAAATGTGATGTGGACAAATGTGTTCCAGGCCACCTCCGAGTGTGGCCTGAGTGATCAGATCTCAAGACATATTGAGGACACACTTTCCCACCTGTACGTAGGACTGTCCACTTGTGATTGGATGATCCATGACACATGTTAATGCAAGGTGGAAACAGGACCTCAGAGACCTTCAGGAGTCTTGGCTGGTCCTGGTCAAGTGGTCTGGCTAAACGTATTCCTTATTTCTGACATGGAGATTCACACATAAGGTCGTCAAATGACAAGCGGTACCTAGGAAACTTTTTGTTGTTGTACTTTACAAATAAAGTGTGCAGATGAAATGCTGCTTTCAGAGCTGAAGATAATCATTCTGTTTTCTAGAAGAGTAAAAAAAAAAATCACTTCAAAATTTGTTGAACAAAGAAATTTGCTTTATAAGGGCATTTAAAAAATTGGATGAAGTGACAGGCCAGGCCAGGCCAATCAGAGGCCAGCAGCCTGTGACAAGATCAAGACGTGATTGGTTTGTTTTGATTAACACCCGCCCCAACAGTCCGAGCACGCTGTAAACATAGGAGGGGGTGTGGCGACTCGCGCGAGTGTGTTGGACTGTGGAGGAGAGCGGAGGAGGCGGAAGGAAAGGTTTAGTGATTACATTGCAGTTGACAAATAAATTTTTCCATGGACCCCAATCCAAATCCGGGAAAAAAAAGAGGAAAGGTGGGGCAGAAAGGGAGAGAGAGAAAAAAAGAAAGGCACTCGAGGAAGACGCTGCCAAGTGCCTCAAGTTGCCCTTGTTATTCAGCCCCCCCCTCGCTGTCGCACCGTCAAAAAAAAGTGATGCTTCAGCAAGTGAGTTTTCTAAAACACACTGGTTCTTCTCAGTAGGAGGTTCTTTAGGCCATGTACACTCTCAGAGTTAAATTAACACTGAGGATTAGATTTTACACGTACAGTGTAGAAATGTAGGACCTGGACTTGAAATTCAAAAGTTTTGAAATTAAATAAGGATTGAGGTTTTAAAATCACTGATTTACAAGCCATATTTTTTTTACTGCCTTTGAGATTAATTTTTTTGTGCAACAAATGGGATATAATCATTCCATTATTCTTATAGTGAATGCAAAACACAATAATTCTATGTTAGCTATTCAAAGGTGGTGGTGGTATTGATAGCAGTCCTGTTGGTGCTGCAGAAAGAGAGGCCAGTGCACGACCATTGGCAGAAGGTACACAACAATGTCTACAGTAGGGCATGTGATAGGTGGTACATGAGTCATTTGCATGTTCCTTGGGATTACATTACAAAAATGGTAGTTATTCTTTATTATTAATCACAAAACTGTAACAAGTTGCAGACATATGAAAACCAGGCAGTTGACATAAATATGGAGTGGCTATGTGACATCAGAGTGAGTGTTGGAGTGGCTAGTGCCTGTATGTGTAGCCCCCCCCCCCCCCCCCCCCCCCCCCCCCCCCATTCGGTGTGTGTATACGATCCGTAGTTTTGTCGTTTCGACGTACATTCTTTCAGATCTCCCTACGAAATTGTAGTAAAAATACATTTTTGTTGTTGCTACGGTGGTAGCTAAGGACGCTATTAACAACGAACCGGAAGGAAGTTGATGTCGGTCACGGACCGAGTTGCTCTTAAAACCTGCTTTTGCTATTATTTTAAGATAGCTTGTGGCTTTAGCTTTGTTTTGATAACTTTTCTAGCGACAAATGTACACTTTATTTTCATAGTATTCATTCGGTTTGTGTATACGATCCGTAGTTTTGTCGTTTCGACGTACATTCTTTCAGATCTCCCTACGAAACTGTAGTAATTAGGTTTAAAAAACATACATACGGTAGTTTTTCAACACCAAAACTATAACCTTAACATGTAGCCCATGTTTACATCATGAATAAAGATGTGTTATGAAAAATAAAAAAAATATATATAAACCTTTAGTGTTATTTTGACGTGTTTCCGCGTTTTTTCCACCCGCTCTGTTTCGCTGACTGAAAGGGTTGTGTTCAATGGCGTAACATATCAGCATATTATCAACTTTCATGCACTTTATTACACTTTATTGACTTTATTGATGAAAGTCAAATCAGACACGTCGCTGATAAACATTAGGATTATGGGTAATGTAGTGCTTCTCCGTGATATGACATCGCAAATAAATCGTGTTTTCTTAAAATAAAGTTGATATTATACGGGAGTTGTGGACTCGGTAGAAGCACATGTCATCGTTACACATCCTCATAGCTCGTGGCAAGTCTGCCTTGGATGATTACAACGTTATGGCTAATAATCAGATCTTTTTTTCCCGGAATATCGATTACATTTGCACTTCCGTTATCTGTGAAGCACCACCCATAGCGTGACGTCTTTGAAGCCGAGAATCCGTGTCCACCAGGACAGGTATCCTAACTGATTTTCAGTGGGCACTGTTTGCCTGGTGACCACAAGTAATTATAACAGGTTATGTGCGAGGAGCACGCAATGCGTTATTAAGAGGTCATGCTCATTCCACAGCAACCCATTTCACCCCATGCCTCCCTCCCCAGATTTCCACGGTGACAGTGAGGAAGGGACTTCCGAGCGGAAGCTCCATCAGCGACAGTGGTAGCAGCGTCCATAGCAACAGCCATAGCAACGATAGAAACCTGAAAGAATCTTCATAATAACTAACAAAGTAAACATCATATACATTAACTGAACGAAGTTTATGAAAATAAAATACTAATTTCCCGCTAGAAATGTTATCAAAACGCATTTGAATGCATAAGCTATCTTAAAATATTGCATTTTCCACTGAGAATAAAAGGAATGTCCGCCATTTATTTTGCTTTCACAGAAAGACCAGACTGCAGCGCATAGGTCACGTGATCGCAACTTTCTGGCTCCCGATTACATGGGTTTATATAAGAATTATAGAGCAATAGGCAGTTGTACGAACATTGAATGAGAACAGAGAACCCAGAGTTCGCAGTGGTTTGTCCCTTACAGGACACCGTAGTTTGCGTTTTGTTGTAGTTTGTCCCTTACAGGACACCGTAATTGAAGTTTTCTTTTCCGTGCGGGCGCTATATTGTTTTATGTTTATTTCACTGCTTTGAAAGGGCCAGCAAGACATGTGGAGTTGTCGGAGTTTTGTGCAAATAAAAACCACGGGTCCCAGCCACAAATCGAACTTCTCCTGTGTGTGCGCCGTGCTTCTCCTCCCCGCACGAACCCCCCACATCACATTAACACAACGCAGAGTCCCAGGGTGTTTAGGGGGGCGCCCGCGGAAGCGGCACGGCCGACATTTGTCGCTAGAAAAGTTATCAAAACAAAGCTAAAGCCACAAGCTATCTTAAAATAATAGCAAAAGCAGGTTTTAAGAGCAACTCGGTCCGTGACCGACATCAACTTCCTTCCGGTTCGTTGTTAATAGCGTCCTTAGCTACCACTGTAGCAACAACAAAAATGTATTTTTACTACAGTTTCGTAGGGAGATCTGAAAGAATGTATGTCGAAACGACAAAACTACGGATCGTATACACAAACCGAATGAATACTATGAAAATAAAGTGTACATTTGTCGCTAGAAAAGTTATCAAAACAAAGCTAAAGCCACAAGCTATCTTAAAATAATAGCAAAAGCAGGTTTTAAGAGCAACTCGGTCCGTGACCGACATCAACTTCCTTCCGGTTCGTTGTTAATAGCGTCCTTAGCTACCACCGTAGCAACAACAAAAATGTATTTTTACTACAATTTCGTAGGGAGATCTGAAAGAATGTACGTCGAAACGACAAAACTACGGATCGTATACACAAACCAAATGAATACTATGAAAATAAAGTGTACATTTGTCGCTAGAAATGTTATCAAAACAAAGCTAAAGCCACAAGCTATCTTAAAATATAGCAATTTCCACCAAAAGTAGAAGGGATGTCCGCCATGTTTTGTTCACGCCGGGGAGAAACTGGGCAGTCACATGACCGAAACCTAAAGTATGCCCGCAGAAAAGACTTGGCAGATAAGACGTACCCATGTCACAATTTCAGAGCCGTTTTAGTGGAATGACTACGTTTTGCCTTGTGGACCAACGTAGCTATTACACAATTTGGAGTGAGACTGCAAACACCTGGAGAGAAAAACAGTTGGATGAGATTCGAGCCAAACAAAACCCTTTCCAGAGAAAGTGTGAAGCGTTCTTGTGCCGTTCACCAGTGAAAGCTGATATCATCAGAAAGGTGAGACATGTAGCTACTGCCATGGTGAGTATTGGAGTTTGTCTGGTCAGCAGTTTGGTCTCTCTGTCAGTTTGGAGTGAGATAAATACAGATGGAGGAGAGCAGAGTTTTGCATTGACTCCTCCTCACAGAGAGAGAAAATCAAAGGATTATCAAATGAAGGAGGGGAACTGGCCTTAATGTTTAGCAACTGAAGGAATTTGATACACATGATAAAAGATTTATATTGTTACTGTGTTTTTTTCAGTGAAAGAGAGAGGATCGATGTGGATGTGGATTGATGTAGCCTATTAAAATCAATATCTGTTACTCAAGCATGAACGTTGTTTTGGGTGCTTTTAGTACTAGTTCAAGGTTGACAAGTGCACGTTGAAGAGCACTAAAAGAAAGTTACAGGTTTTCAACAGCATGTTGTCCAGAGTCAGCAAAACAATATGCTTTTTTTTCCACACAAGAACCAATATCATCTACAAGTAATGTAACAGCAGAGATGATACCATGCATAGATCTGAAACTAGACTGGTGGGGGTTCAAAACTGAATATTTAGAGAACAACACATTAAGTTGGACATTCAATGCCAGGATTTTTTTCCAAAAAGTAAAGTTTGGATATTGAGCGATAATTACTGAGATCACTGTTGCCTCCTTTGTACAAAGGAGGAGACATATATTGTTGGCCTACCATCAAGACTTACTGTTATGTGGAAATAACTCTAGCGAGGTGTCAAAATAAATGTAAGAGTAAATTCTTAGAGTAAATCATTCTTAAAATATCTGAAGTAGACTTCAGTATAGAGTGTTTACCCTGGATTGTGGCACACTGGATTGCTACAACCCCTCCTGTGAAATGTGAAATAAATGTGATTATTTTTGGGCGTTCATGTTTTCTTGGTGAATGTGTTTTTCCAGCTCTGACATGCTTCAGTGCTTTGTAAACAGATCAGTGTGGATGAGTTTTTGCACAGCTTCACAGGCTCCTGTGTCACTGTGACTCTCGAGCACAATAATAAACTGCAGAGTCTTCAGGTTTCAGACTCTTAACCTCTAAGAACACTGCATTTTGGGAACTGTCTTTGGTGATGCTGAACTGGCCCTGGACAGCTTGGGCAAATATTGTGCCAGTTCCACTATCAATGCGTCCAATCCATTCCAGTCCCCTGCCTGGTCTCTGGCGAATCCAGTGCAGCCAAGCAAGAGAAAGTCCAGACACTCTGCAGGACAGAGTGACTGACTGTCCAGCTCTCTTGACCACCGGCTCTGAGGAGGTGAGGGACTGGCCCTGAGCAGCTGAGAGAGACACAGAGTTTAGACAGTGGGAAGCCAGCAGACAATCAAAGCTCTTTTCCTCTTTTCCTCCACTGGATACAGACAAGTACACTTCACTCACCTGAAATGAGAGCCTGGAGGAAGCCACTTTCTGCAGCTGTTCAAAACCACAGGACCCCCGAACACCAACAACCAACTTGATACATCACTTTACTGTGCAGCATATCACTCCACCCACTTTAAACTATCCTAACCCCTACACACACACACCATAGAGTGTGATGGAGTTTACATTAAAAAAAAAAAAAAATGTATCTACCATTAATCAAATCATTAACACAATGGACCAATACCAAACTAAGATAAAAGATAAAAGATAATTAAAAGATAATTCTTCACAAAAATGAATCTTATATGACAGTAAGTTATTATCAAAGAGATCAAGGCTGAGCTGGACTGGACTACAGCTGAATGATCACTGGACAATATTGACCTGCAACCTGGAAAAACATTTAAAGACTAAAAAACAGACTGTGATGATAGTTTTTTTTTTTTTTTTTCTGCATTACAGTAATTAAAATTAAATTAAATTAAAAGAATAAAAATTAAATTATTAAATAAAAAACATACTGCAGGCTGTCTATTCATAGTTTGCTCTTGTCAATAAACTGTCAAATCAACGCTAACCCTAACCCTAAAGCAAGACACTGGGAAATGAATGAAAGGGGGGAAAGAAATATAGTTAATTAATGACCTGCCATTTCTGTGCACTTTCTTTTAAAAATAATTTGTCAATTCAGTGAAGTGGTTGATTGTTGATCAATTAAACTTGTGAGGAAAAAAGATGGGTGATTATGTGATTTACTCCAAAAGCCCTGCAGAAATCATTTAGATCACTCTGGTAAATGACTGTGGAGGTTTTTGTGCAGCTGCTCCACTGTCTTCAGTCGCTGTGCTGCTCGAGCACAGAAGTAAACAGCAGAATCCTCTGCTGTCAGCCTCGTGGCCTTGAGGTGCTGAGTGCTGCTGGACACATCTTCAGTCAGGGTGAAACGGCTTTGAAAGGAGCTGGCATAGACAGCAGAGTTTGAACCTGCGTCCATTCTCCCAATCCACTCCAGAGCTTTCCCTGGCCGTTGCCTCACCCAGTGTATATAGTAGCTTGTCATGTCAAACCCAGACATGGTACATGACATCTTCACTGTGTCTCCTGGTCTTTTCACCTGAGAGGGAGTCTGATCCAGTCTGATCTCACTCCACACTCCTGCAAACAAAGAAAATGTCATCATCAGACATCAGAGGGTGAATCTCTGCTGAGATATTGACCAGAGAAAAGTTTTCACTTCAGAACTGTTTTCATACCATGTATAGTGACGACACACAATAAAGTCCAGACGATAGTGTGGTCCATCATGTAGTACACCCTGCAGTGAAGTGCTTTCTGATCAGTGTCTTCCTCCCCTCTGTAAAACTGGCCAAATGTGTGTGTGTATTTAAGGAGTGAGGACTTTGCATAGACCTCCCTCTGCAGGTTTAAATAGGGAACATGTCAGATGGATCATCACTGCTTCTTAGTGACAACTGTCATGTTACAGCTTTACAACAATTTTAGAAAACTGCTCTGATGGCAAGTGATTTTTATGTTGATATATATGTGTTATTATTGTTGTGGTTGTTGTTTGTTGTTGTTGTTGTTGTTGTTGATGATGATGATGATGATGATGATGATGATGATGATGATTTTGTTGTTGTTAATTATCTAATTTCACTGTAACAAGAAAAAAAAGGAAATATGCATTTCCTCCTACGCATGAATCAGTTGAGCTACCTTGCAAAAACAAGGTTTGCACATTTTTTCTTCATATGACTTATACAATAAAAACCTCCTTCCTGCACAAAGTGTAAAACAAGCTTCTCAGAATGAATAGAAGAAAAGCTGGGAATTTGTCATGTGGATGAGATGAAGAACAAATTTAAAAATAAAACTTATTTTTGATTAACTGCTTTTTGTTCAGTGATTGTCTTTTCTCACGATTTTTGTTGACAAAGTTTTTTCATGAAAAAAACTTCATTCATGTTTTTTTTTTCTTTTTTTAAAGCCCATCAAAGTTTAACTCTCATTATTAATTGTAGTTTGAGTATGTGTGTGTGTGTTTGTGGACCTGTGTGTTTCTGTAAATAAAAATTTTCATATTTTCTTACACCTTTAATTCAAAAAGGGAGGACTGGAGGATTTTGTCCAGCTGCTCCACCAACTCCAGTCACTGTGGCTCTCGAGCACAATAATAAACAGCAGAGTCTTCAGTCTTCAGACTGTTCATCTGGAGATACAGCTGCTCTCTGCTGTCGTCTCTGGAGATGGTGAACCGGCCTTGCACTGACTGGGAGTAGGAGGTGCTGCCACCACCAGGGTTGATAAAGGCGATCCACTCCAGTCCTTTTCCAGGAGCCTGTCTGACCCAGACCATGTAGGAGCTGCTGAATGTGAATCCAGAGGCTGTGCAGGTTAATCTGTGGGACTCTGCAGGCTTTTTAACTACTGGTTCAGATTGTGTCAGAGTCTGACCATCAACACCTGGCAACACAAAACAGAAAAGCATCACATGCATGAAGTACGGATTTGAATGAAGATGCTGTCAAATCCAGGTGAGTGAAAATGTTGACCTGCCCAGCAGAGAGTTAAAAGCAGCAGTCCTGTCCTATAGCCCATCATGTTAAAGTGTGTGGCCACTGTTGTCTGTCATCCTCTCTGCAGTCACATAAGTAGAGATGGGAGACATCAAAGTTTTGCATTGACTCCTCCTCACAGGGAGGGAGGACAGCACTGCAGTGGATTAGTCTCTCAGTCATTTTGTAAAATTAGAGAATGAATGTTCACTGTACAAACACTGCCTCCAGATCTGAGAAAGAGGACGGACAGACACACCTGTTGGGCAAACACACACATACAATGTCGACATATTCAGCTACATTCACACTCACAGACAAACAGAAAAACAGTGAGTCCAGACATGCAGCAACAAGGAGGAAGCCCTACCCTGGTTCAGAATTGACAGATTTTCATGTTAATGTCCAAGCTGAGGTAGGACTGGGTTCTGTAATCACAAGACTGAGTTTGTTTCAGAGCTTGGGAGGAGTTGCATTATCACGTCATACCATTATATCATTCCATTACATACTGTGCTCCCATCAGTTTTTGTAGATCAACTTTGATTAGGAATAATGACCAAATAAATATATTTTGACATTAAATATGGTTTTGAATCTTCATCAGAGAAGTGGCCTTGAATGTGTTAAAACAACAAAAATGTTGGTGTTTCAGGTGAACTGGTAGGAACCTCAGAGGAACACAATGTGATTATTTTTTCATTAGAAATATGATCAACCAGTCAATAATAACAATAATAATCACCAAGGTATTTAACAAAACTGAGTGACTTATGAATCAAAATAAGTATATGATTAAACTCATGTCTATTTTTTTTTCTTTCTTTCTTTCTTTCTTTCTTTCTTTCCAGAACATCTGTCCTGCAAGTGGCCTTGAATGTGTTAGTGGTGTGAGGCTGCCTCCTCTGGTGGCTTCATGTTCCAAGTGTTCAGGGACTGAGGGGTTTTTGTACAGCTCTACCAATGGTTTGTGTCACTGTGGATCTCTGGCACAATAATACACAGCAGTGTCTTCAGGCTGCACATTCTGTCCAGTTAGAGTAACTGTGTTGCTGGAAGAGGCTAAGGAAATACTGAACTTATTTTTCAGTGAATCTTTGTAGTATTCATTGCCAGTATATTTCATTCCAATCCACTCCAGTGTTTTCCCTGCAGGCTGTCTGATCCAAGCTGTGTAAGAGCTAAGAGAATAAGAGACCTGACAGGTGATGGTCAGAGTTTGACCTGGCCGGACAGTCAGAGACGCTGGCTGTGTCAACGTTTCACATTTCACACCTGTGGAGGAGAAAATATTCAACATATCAGTGTATCTGACAGTGGAATAATAATAAAGAAGTGGTGCAGTGTGATGATAGAGTGTGTGTTTGTCCCTCAAAGAGACTCACAGGATCCAGCAGCCAGCAGCAGCAGCAGAGCTACAGAGAACATGCTTGGTGTTGAAGGTCAACTGGTGGGAGCTTCTCTTGGTCTGCCTCAGCTGACAGTGTGATATCAAGTGTTTATAGCAGACTAGAAGTAAGTCAGCTTTGCATACAGCCAGGGCCGGACTGGGAGATTATTTCAGGCCAGGAGGTAGTCATCCACCCAGGCCATCCGGGGTGGGTGGATAATAAAAAAACTACAACTGTACCAGTTGTAGTTTATGGAGGGATTTTTGAGGAAGGCCAAACAGGAGGGAGTTGCAGTAGTCAAGCCGGGAGGTAACAAGCCCCTTCTGAAGAAGAGCAATTTGGACCCTAACATTCTTAATAACTACCGACCTGTATCCAACGTACCCTTTTTCAGTAAAATTTTAGAAAAACTGTTTTTTATCCAATTAAATGATTTTTTAAACAGAAATAATATTTTAGATCAATATCAATCTGGTTTTAGGATGAACCACAGTACCGAGACAGCCCTCCTGAAGATTGTTAATGATCTCAGGTGTAACATGGACTCACAGAAGCTCTCAGTCCTGGTGCTACTGGATCTAAGCGCTGCTTTTGATACAGTAGATCACCACATTTTATTAAACAGACTCAGAAACCTGGTGGGCCTCTCTGGTACTGTTTTTAACTGGTTTTATTCCTATCTCACAGATCGCCGGTTTTTCGTAAGTTTGGATACATGTTCCTCTAGAACCCATGAAATGAAGTGTGGGGTGCCCCAAGGTTCAATTTTAGGTCCAATACTTTTTAATCTCTATATGCTTCTCCTTGGGGACATCATCAGGAGACACGGCATCAGTTTTCACAGCTACGCTGACGATACACAGCTCTACATTGCTGTGTCCCCTGATGACACAGGGCCTATTGATACCCTTTTAAATTGTATTTTAGATATAAAGTCATGGATGGCAGAACTTCCTACAGCTCAACCAGGACAAAACAGAGGTTTTAGTTATTGGCCCTGAAGGCAAGAGAGAGAAACTTTTACCAAAATTAAAGGATTTTAAACCCGCAAAATGTGTCAAAAATCTGGGCGTCCTTTTCGACTCTGAGCTTGATTTTATTCCACATATTAGAAGTATAACAAAGATAGGATTTTATCATCTTAAGAACATAGCCAGAGTGCGCCCGTTTCTCTCTCTGGCCAGCACAGAGGTGCTAATGCATGCTTTTATCTCTAGTCGTTTAGATTATTGTAATGCCCTGCTTTCTGGTCTCCCCAAAAAGAGTATTTCACACCTTCAGTTACTCCAGAACTCAGCTGCACGTGTGCTGACGAGGACCAGAAAGCGGGCTCATATTACACCAGTTTTAAAATCACTGCATTGGCTCCCTGTGCGTTTCAGGATTGATTTTAAGGTTCTTTTATTAGTTTTTAAGTGTCTTAACGGCCTTGGGCCTTCTTATCTGTCTGACCTGCTTTTACCCTACCAGCCCTCGCGCACCCTGAGGTCTTCCGGTACCGGTCTTTTAACTGTTCCCAACGTTAGAACAAAAACTCATGGTGAACCTTCATTTTATTATTATGGCCCACGTCTGTGGAACAGCCTGCCGGAGAACCTCAGGGCTGCTCAGACTGTTGATGTTTTTAAACGCAGGCTCAAGACCCACCTTTTTAATCTGGCTTTTATCTGATTCTATTTCCACTCTTTTCTGCTGCTTCTATTGTTTTTACTGCTTTTAGTTGCTGATTAAATCATTTCTTTTTTTACTTTTTAATACATATTTATGTTGCCTGCATTGTTTTATTGTTTTAATTTTATTGTTTTTAATTTATCATTTATTACACTTCATTTTTTATATGTTTATATATATATATATATATTATTTATTTACTTATTTCTTCTCTATTCCGTTTAGTATTGCTTGTATTTTACTCTGTTATCTTTTAGTTTTTAGCTCCAGTGTTTTCCTCATGGGGGCCCTCCACACCGGGAGCTGTATCTGGCCTGCCTGCGGGGGGTGCCGTTCTGGGGGTTGTCCTGGCCTGGATGGTTGGGGGCCCTGCTCCAGGGCCTTATGGCCGTGGTGTGGGCTCCTATCTGTCTGGGTCGGGGTGGTCTCTGTGGTGGTGCCCCCTGTAGTCGTGGGCTGGGACGCCTCCCGGTGTGGATGGCTCCCAAAGAATGAATGGTGTTTCTTCATCTGGTCCCTCAGTGCTCAGCCATATTTTATTCTATCTTTGGGTTGGGTTGGGGTGGGCTGGGGTGTGGTGGGGTGTATGCCTGGAGTGTATGCATGTGTGAAATATGTTGTACTTGTGTGTGTGTGCGTGTGTGGGTGAGTATGAGTGGGTGGGGGATTAGGGTTGTATGTATTTTAATGTAAAGCACTTTGTGTTGCATTTGTTTTATGTATGAAAGGTGCTATATAAATAAAATTTGATTTGATTTGATTTGATAACAAGACTGTGGACCAGAATGGCAGCTGTGTGAGGTGTTAAAGAGGGGCGGAGGCGCTTGATGTTGCGGATATGGAAATAAGCTGACCGGGTTATGGTGTTGATATGGGATGTGTAGGAAAGTGTGCTGACGAGGATGACACCCAGACTCTTGACTTCAGGGGAAGGAGAAATGGAACAGTTGTCAACGGATAAGGTGAAACTAGGGGTTTTGGACAGAGTGGATTTGGTGCCAATGAGTATAATTTCTGTTTTGTCACTGTTTAATTTGAGGAAGTTGGATGAAAACCAGGATTTTATTTCGAGGAGGCAGTCAGTGAGGGAGGAAGGCGGGAGGGTGGAGTCAGGTTTGGTGGAGATATGGAGCTGGGTGTCATCTGCGTAGCAATGAAAAAGGATGTGATGCTTCCAGGAAGATGTGACCAAGAGGGAGTAAGTAGATGATGAATAGCAGGGGCCCCAGGACAGAGCCCTGGGGCACACCTGTGGTGACTGGGAATGGCTGTGATGTGAAAGAATGAAGTTGGATGAACTGAGAGTGGCCAGAGAGGTAGGATTTAAACCAGTTGAGGGGTGTGTGAGTGATGCCAATAGAGAGAAGTCTGTCCAGAAGGATGCTGTGTGAAATGGTGTTGAAGGCCGATGAGGATGGATAAGAGACCGGAGTCAGCTGCCAGGAGAAGATCATTAGTGATTTTGAGGAGTGCCGTTTCAGTACTGTAGAGAGGGCGGAAGCCAGACTGGAATTGTTCAAAGAGATTATTGTGAGATAAGTGGGAATGGATCTGAGAAGCAACGGTTTTTTCAAGGATCTTGGAGAGAAATGGAAGATTGGATATGGGGCGGAGGTTACTGAGGTTATTCGGATCACCAGGTTTCTTGAGTGTTGGGGTGACAGCTGCTGTTTTGAGGGGTGAGGGAAAAATTCCAGTGGTGAGGGAAGACTGAATTATGTGCGTGATGAGAGGAGCTAGAGAGGGAACGGTGGCCTTGACAAGAGCAGTTGGGAGAGGGTCTAACTGGCAGGTTGATGGTTTGGATTTTTTTTTTTATCAGATTAGTGGTATCTAAAACTGATGGCAGAATAAATGCTGAGAGTGACTGAGAAGGGGAAAGAGAGGGGAGTATGGAAGGTGTATTGTGAAATGAGCTGGAAGCGAGTTGCTGGTGGATGTTGTGAATTTTGGTAGTAAAGAAGGATAAAAGGGTGTTACAGAAAGCAGTGGAATACATCTGAGGAGGGAGAGAGTCCGGACGTTGAGTGATATTGTTGAGAATTGAGAACAGAGTCTTCGAGTTTCCTTCATTTGAATTGATTAAACCAGAGTAGTAGGTGGATTTAGCTTGTGAGATACAGTTCTTGTAGTGGAGAATGTGGTTGTGATAAATTTCCTTGTGCACAGTGAGACCAGTCTTATTATAGAGGCGTTCCAGTTGGCGTCCTTTGGATTTGAGTTGTCTGAGAGCAGGAGTGAACCATGGGGCGGAGTGGGTAAAAGTGACGGATCTGGTTTTGAGTGGGGCAAGATTGTCCAGGAGATTGTGAAGACTGTTGTTGTAGTGGAGTACCAGTTCATCGGGGGTGGAAAAACTGTGTTAGGGAGGGAGTTAATGCTAATTGAAAGAGTGCCCAAATTAATGTCCTTAATATTACGGAAAGAAATAGTACATGGGAGATTGAGTTTGGAGAGTGTAAGGTTGACATTGAAAGATACCAGCATGTGATCAGAAAAGGGGACAGAAGTTGCGTTGCAGTTGACAGGAGATAGACCGGAACAGCATATTAAGTCCAAAGTATGTCCTTTTGAATGGGTGGGAAAGTTGATATATTGCTGAAGTCCAAAACTGTCAATGCAAGATGTAAAATTCTTGGTCAGAGTGTTGCTAATAGTGTCCATGTGGATATTGAAATCTCCCAGGAGTATGATGTTTGGAGAGAGTGTGCAGAGATTTTTTTTTTTTTTTGTGATCAATTCTTTTATTGTTTTTTCCATATAATTAATAAAACAGAAAACAAACAAACAGAGATGTGGCAGACATTAATTAGACAAAACAAAACAAAACAAAACAAAACAAAAAATAGCAACAGTGATACAGAAGAATAAGAAATGATACTGTAGCAAAAAGATTAACAACAGTAATATTACTGATAAACATCAGTTATAATCAGTAGCATTGAGTGCTAGTAAAAAAAAAAAAAAAAAAAATGAAAAGAGATAAAATAAATGAGAAAATATATACAAGGAGTGCCACACCCCCTTCCCTTCCCTCCCCTCCACCCACCCACCCACAGGACCCAAAGTTAAAACCAGAGATGACTACAATAATGATTTTAAGGAAATGATGGCATCATCCCAACATGCAATGTTTTCGGGTTTGGCCTGATGTAAGTTAGCTGCCCAACGTTCCATAATGGCTATATCTATGAAATCTAACAACCATTTCTTTAGAGATAATGAATGGGGAGGTTTCCATCTGCATGCTATTAGCCTTTTAGCGGCAGTGAGGCCAGCCAAAAAAAGGCGTGAGAGTGTGTAGAGATGTGTCAGGAATGAGGTAAAGTCATTTAAAAAGTCTTTGTTCAATTTTGGAGGACGGTACACGGTGGCAACGATGGTGGGTATGGGGCCGGATAACTGTGAGGTGATGGATTCAAATGTTTGGTAAGCGGGGGTAGATACCGACAGGACTTTCCATTTCTCTCGATAGAGCATCGCAAGACCTCCTCCCCTGCAGCTGTAAATAAAACCGGGAGAAGTGGATTCATTAAGTGCGGTGTAATCGTTGGTTTGTTGCCATGTTTCAGTTAAACAAAGAAAATCCAGCTTATGGTCGGTGAGAAGATCCTGTATGAAGTGACCTTTGCCACGTGGGTCACGTGGGTATGATTGGATAGTGTACTGCAGGTTTGATTTTAACATGTGGTTACCAAGTTTGTTTGGGTGGATACCGTCGGGCCTGAAAAAAGATTGGCGATTCCAGAAGACTGAGTGCCCTGCAGGTAGTCTGGAGCCAGGTGTGGAGCTGAAGGACCCTGCTGAACTTTCCCTGCCCACAACCGTAAGGAGAGAGCGGACCACTGATGAAGACGGATTTCCCGGAGCTGGTTAGAAGCAGTAAAAGTTTTCTGAATTCTGATTTGGTCACCTCAGATTGACGAAGGGACATGTCATTTATCCCGACATGAAGAATAATTCTGTGGATGGAGGAGTGCAGTGTGTTGAGCAAATCTGGGAGTTCTTCCCGGATAACTGAGACTGTGGCTCCAGGGAAACAATGTGTTACGGCATTAACAAAGCGGATGTGTCTGGTTGTTGAGTCCCCGATTATTAGGGTAGTTGGAGGAAAAAGTGGCCGAGGGGATGCTGACTGTGGGATCTCTGGGCTGGATGAGGTGGGGGGAGCGGTCGGTGGAGGAGTCGACGTCGCTGGAGAGGAGCGGACTGAGAGGCGGGTGCAAGCGCGCTATGGTGCAGGTGTAAACAACGGTGTGGAGCGGAAAGTCTTGCGGAGAGAGGAGGTGGGGGGAGCGGTTGGTGGAGGAGACGACGTTGCTGGAGAGGAGCGGACAGACAGGCGGGGGCAAGCGTGCTGTGGTGCAGGAGTGAACAATGGTATGGAGCGGAAAGTCTTGCGGAGAGAGGAGCGCTCAGGTAGCGCTGCAGGTTGCCTCGGAGACAGAGGGCCCTGGAGCCCCTGGGACGGCAGTGGAGAAGAAGGAGCAGAGCCCTGGGGGTCCCCATCAACGGGAAGGAAAGCGAGGGGTGCGAACTTATTCGCCAGCTGGATGCTGCAATGAGGAGTGCGGGAGGAGGGGCCTCCGTTGCCAGTAGCAGAGACCAGGCACCAGGGCTCAGGGCCTGATGGAGTGGAGCTAGCCAGGGCCCTCGGCCTGGCCCCTTGACGAATCCAGGTGCCATCAGAGACGGCGTCAGGTGGGGGGTTCGAAGAGGCGGCAGCAGGTACCGGAGGGGGAGTAGTGGCTTCACCGGCCTTGAGAGCAGAAACTGGACCGGAGGGAGCTGCATCAGGGGCAGCAACAGAGCCAGGAGCACAGAGGGAGTCAGTTTGTGGACAGTTGAAGGTGATGGTATCCATTAGCGCCTCGGCATCACGGATTTGGTGTAGAGTGGTTATATGTCCCTCCAGCTCTGCGATCTTCTCAGCGAGGCGGGAGCAGCTGGTACAGCCGGAGGGGGAGGTAAGAGGAGCCATGATGTATGTGTGTGTGGTACCTGGGGGAGAAGGAAGGAGAGGAGTCCAGTACACGGGCTAGGGTGCACAGTTTATGATCACTTAGTATTTAACCGAAGCAGTCGCTAACAGTGAGGGCACGGGCACTTACACAGAGGGGCTCCCAACAACGGAGCCCACAACGTTAAAGTGGTGTTACATGCAGTGATCCACAAAAGGATAGTAGAGCAGAGCGTCATGGAGCATCAAGGAGTGGGACTTACCGGCTAGATCAGGCTTCGGGTGTAAAGGCAGCAGCTTGAGAGATCAGGCTTCGGGTGTAAAGGCAGCAGCTTGAGACCCAGTAAAATCCTCTTTGGCAAGTGCCGAAGGGGTGCCAGTAAAATCCTCAGTTGATGGCAGCAATGCGGTTGCTCTGGTGAGTTTTCCCACGCTGTCAACGTAGGCCGGGGTAGGGTTGTACTGAGAAAAACACTAATAACACATATCCGATGGATAGAAAGATAAGATCTGGCCAAGGAGTTGATGTAAAAATAGCCGAGGTCGAACAGATAGTAGAAAAAGACGCTCAAATGTGATTTAAAACGGTTAAAAACGGTTAAAAGTCACGGTTTTAGGGAGAGCACCGACTGACAGCTGCAGACGCCGACGCATGCGCATAGTAGCCACATGAGCCACATGATTTGCTTTTTTATGAATTGATCAAGTGATTGACTGATTGATTAGTCTGTTAGGAAACTCCTTGTGTGTCTTATTGCAGTCAGATGCACTCAACATGACAAAGACCACGACAAAATATCACATTTACACTGATAACACCGACATGTGTATCAGTAAATCTTAGCACACATATACTGTGGTTTCCATGGTACAATGGTGAAAGACACGGGACTGAAAACCAGAAAACAAGACTCAGTTTAACATTTAACATTTAAGCCAAAATTTGTTCAAATGCCTGAGCTGAATTATCTTGGCAAGACGTTTGTCTTGAATTCAATTTCCAAAGAATTGAAAAAATGATGTGAGAGATGGGGGATTAGAAACTAATTGTTTTGAGTTGTGCATCATGTGGGTGGAAAACGCTCCACTGCAGCACAAGTGGTGGATCTGGCTCTGAATAATCACAAGCTCTGTGCATTTCCATCTTTTTACACATGGGTGGATATGATTTGCTTTTTGTGAACACTGAAATCTATAAAATTACTTCCTTTGTATGAACATGTACAGTAAAGGCTCCAACAAGTAAAGGTCCAATATTATGCAGGATGAACATGGTTATGATGTGACACTTCAAACCCACTGCCAGTGGCTGAACAAAACAATCACACGACTGAACGTTTCTGAAAGTTACACTTTTTTACTATTATTAAATAATCAAATCATATTGTGATGTCCCTCTGCACTACATGCATCACATACCATTTATGTACGTATACATTTTTATAAACAGGGCACACTTTACTGAATAATGTTAAGTTATAATCAGTTGTGATTGATGAACCTATTTATTCATTAATTTGTTTGTTTATTATTCAATCCTTCATTCACTCCATCATTGATCCATTGATTTTTCATTCATTCAGTATTTTCAAAAAGAAGGCCTGAAGTGCAAAATACATGACAATATAGGAAACAACAATAACAACAACAAGAAACAAAACTGAGTGACTCATTAATCAATATCAGTGTATGATTAAACTAATATCTATCACCAGGGTGTAAAATTAACTTTTTACCTCATCTGCCATTGGCTAGTGACCTCCAAAAATTTACCGGCCAAAAATATTTTTCACCGGCCAAAAAAAAAAAAAAAAAAAAATCATGCCTTATTTGATTTAAAATAATTACTATAGGTTTTTTATTATGAAAATCAAACTTAAACATCACTTAAAGAATACAGTTATGTATGCGGCAAATTTCATCATATAACATATACATTATTTGAAAATAACCCTATTACAGTTTTTTTCATTCGCTTTTTCCAGTATAATGAAACTGGGATCCACGTTGTCATCATCTTCACCTCTAAACCACAGCAGAAGTTTTGTTTTGCAAATGTGTTCATACCTTTTCATTGGATTCACACATTTTTCAGGCTCTTTTGCACAACACTTCTCACATGTGTCATTTACACGGCCCTGACTCCATTGACTTCACTATGGTAGTCAAAAGCAAAACATCTGCTCACAGCTGATAGAAATGAGCTGCATCACTGTGAAATCACTAGTGCACCTGCATCACTACCCTTTCCACAAATCACCATTCACCAATCAATCAGTATGCACCTACAAAAAAGGGGCCTATAAATTGTATTCTGTATTTTTTTTTCTCAACTCCTTTGAGTTTTTCTGTGTAATACTGTATGTGACTTACTGTATTTCAGTTTTTGCCATCAATACAGTATAATTTCACTTCAAAGTCTTTCTGAGTTTGGATGCAGTTCTTTACTGTAAGTTCACATTTGATTGTGTAGCTCACAGGAGAACCTTGTTCAAACTGATAGCTGTGTTTTGTATTGTGTTGTCAGCTGTGTTACAGTACAGTAGAGCTGATTGAACAAATCTACTCATTTGGGCAGAAGTTGAGTTGTTTGAGGGAAATATTGGATTTTGCTACTTGCTTTACAATATGTAACTATGTAAATTGTCAAAAATATGACTGCAATACACACAGGAAAAAAGTAAGGTTGAACCTGCTCAGACTAAAAAAGGTGTGTTGCATTTTGGTGTTGAGTATGAAGTGAGTGAGTGGCTGGATTATGTCGCTTGACTGCGAGTTGTATTGGGCGGTGACAAAATGTGCTTTTGCTGCATGTTTGAAATGTTTTGTCATGGTAAGAGCCTTTTGCAAACAAAATGTGTTATTTTGGGAAGAGCGCCTCTCATTAGGCCGATGGATAAACTGTTTTGATACCAGCATTTCTGAGTTGACAAAGGAGGTAAAGCAATTGAAAAAAAAACTGTAACTATCTTGTAACTATCTATTGCCACATTGCTCCCATTCTACTCTATCCAAGCCCAGCGCCATTTATTCTTAACCCTTTTAACCCCGCAATTAAACTAAATCCGCCTTGATTTATTTTGCTTTTTATGGTTTTAGAATTGTGCGATGACTGAGTGCTTTTGCACACCATCGGGAAGCTCCGGTTCTCTGCTTTCAGAAGCTGTCTGAATTTTTTCGGTCACACCATTGGTTCAGGAGTTACGGTATGAGAAGCTCATATTACAAACATGTGACACACCGGGGACTCTTCTGTGATTGGACGGTCGAAGTGTCAGTAGTCCTACGGAGTTACCGTAATGGCACTGTATATAGGCGCAAAGCTCCGTTTCTCCGGTTTCCTACGGTTTTTTAAGTTTCTGTATGTCATAAGCGGTCTCGGAGATATGGATATGTAAAGTAGGCATGCCGAATCCTGTCGGCTCCGACATCATCGGTTTAAGAGACATCTTTGCTGTCTTCCCTGGGCTTCATGAACCTGCGGTCCATCCTGTGGGTTGCAGTGCGTCACTGAAGGCTAACGAGGCTCACTTAGGACGGCACATGGAACGCCTCACTGTCAACACCCAAGTCCCGCCCCCGCCCTACTTCTGATTGGCTAGTAGGCCTACTGTTAGTGTGGTTGAGAACGAAAGCTGCGCTTCCATTGGTCAAAATAGCCCAGAAAAACTCACATGCAATTCCAAAGTTTCTATTGGCCACTGGCTGGTGTGTGTTTTTGTTTTACACGCCAAACTATTTTTTACCCGCCATTGGCGCTTGGCGGGTGTTAATTTTACGCCCTGTCTATCACTAAATTACAGATTAACAAAGAAAAGAATTTCTTGTTTGTTTGTTTGTTTGTTTGTTTGTTTGTTTGTTTGTTTGTTTGTTTGCGTTTTGTTCTTTTTTCTTATTTCTGGAACATCTGTTCCAATAAACATATATTCAGTGGTTGTTTTTCTTTCTCATCAGGGAAGTGGCCTTGAATGTGTTGGTGGTGTGAGGCTGCCTCCTCTGGTGGCTTCATGTTCCAAGTGTTCAGGGACTGAGGGGTTTTTGTACAGCTCTACCAATGCTTTGTGTCACTGTGGATCTCTGGCACAATAATACACAGCAGTGTCTTCAGGCTGCAGATTCCGTCCCGTTAGAGTCACTGTCTTGCTGGAAGAGGCTGTGGACATACTGAACTTGTTTTTCAGTGAATCTTTGTAGTTTGTGCTGCTACCAGCAACATGTCCAATCCACTCCAGTGTTTTCCCTGCAGGCTGTCTGATCCAAGCAGTGGCATAGCCAGTAACAGAATAAGAGACCTGACAGGTGATGGTCAGAGTTTGACCTGGCCGGACAGTCAGAGACGCTGGCTGTGTCAACGTTTCACATTTCACACCTGTGGAAAACACAAACATTTTTTTAAATCAAAGTATCCAGTTACATGGCACCAGAAGAGCTGCTGGTTTTGTAAATGTGATGTCAAATCCAGAGAGACTCACAGGATCCAGCAGCCAGCAGCAGCAGCAGAGCTACAGACAACATGGTTTGTGTTGAAGCTGAACTGGTGGGAGCTGCTCTTCCTCTTTTCTTTCAACTTCCAGCCTCATATCAACTCTTTATAGCAGAGGAACCAGGAAGGACACTTTGCATACAATCAAACGTACGACTGAAGAGGATCTACTCAGCAGTGGATCTAAATTGAAGTTGTTTTGTCTCGAGTATTACAGTCGTCTGATCTAATTATGTATAATGGTCAGTGTGTGATTCATTGTATTCCACCCTTTCTCTTTAATCAGTTCCTGTTCTGGTAACAACACATATCCTGTTGTATAGTTCTAGTTGTATGAAGCCTGTCAAGGATACAATTCCAGTGCTACTAAATCTTTATTAATATCACACCAACATGTCCACTGAAGTTTATTGTGCTCGATTTTTTCGGTTGATTTGACATCATTTGATCTTAATTTGAAAACATGCAGATTCATATTTACTGAAAGAAAATTCCTTTTTATCTTGTAAATGTCCTATATTAATTTGTTTGAAGATAAAGATTTAACAAATATGGAAATTGTCAACACATATTACTGTGGTCAAGTTATGATCATGTTGTAGTCTGAGGATTAAACTCTAGCCAGTCTTTATGCTCCAAGGCTCCAAAGTCATTTAAGACTCATGAGAAACCTGGAGCTGAAGGAAGAGACAAACATTTGCTGCCCTCTAATGTTTCAAAGAAGAACTGCAGCATGATTTCTACTACAAAATAATGTCACTCACTTTTCACTTCATCATATACAGGGATGGTTGTGGTTGAAATTTGTACAGAAATTTGTACAGAAAGCAGTGATGCTTTAAGTGACGAAAGTGTTGTTCTGGATTTGGTAGTTTTGTGAAAAAGCATCATCGTGATTTGATCATTTAAAATTGTTCATCAAATATTTAGGAAATATCAAATTATGTTTATGATGACTTTGGATCATTTGTTGTAATTATTTGCTATGAATTATTTTTCTTTTTGTAAACATACATTTAAAGCTTTCAGTGCTGCTCAGATGTAGGAGTGTTGTTGATCTGACAGAGCAGTGAGGATGAGGACTGGAGGATTTTGTACAGCTGCTCCACCAACTCCAGTCACTGTGGCTCTCGAGCACAATAATAAACAGCAGAGTCTTCAGTCTTCAGACTGTTCATCTGGAGATACACCTGGTCCACATTGTTGTCTCTGGAGATGGTGAAGCGATTCTGCACCGATGAAGAATAATGTTTATTGGCACCACTTGGAGCAGAAATGAGGGCAACCCATTCCAGTGCTTTTCCTTCAGCCTGTCTGATCCAGCTGATAGCAGCATCATCATCTGATATCCCTGCATATGTACAGGTCAGTTTGTGGGATTCTCCAGGCCGCTTCACCACTGGTTCAGACTGGGTCAGAGTCTGACTGCAAACACCTGGAGAGAAAAACAGCTGGATGAGATTAGAGCCAAACAAAACCCTTTACAGAAAAAAATTAAAAAGTGTGAAGCGTTCTTGTGCCGTTCACCAGTGAAAGTTGATATCATCAGAAAGGTGAGACATGTAGCTACTGCCATGGTGAGTATTGGAGTTTGTCTGGTCAGCAGTTTGGTCTCTCTTTCAGTTTGGAGTGAGATAAATACAGATGGAGGAGAGCAGAGTTTTGCATTGACTCCTCACAGAGAGAGAAAATCAAAGGATTATCAAATGAAGGAGGGGAACTGGCTTTAATGATTAGCAACTGAAGGAATTTGATACACATGATAAAATATTCATATTGTTACTGTGTTTTTTTCAGTGAAAGAGAGAGGATCGATGTGGATTGATGTAGCCTATTAAAATCAATATTTGTTACTCTAGCATGAATGTTGTTTTGTGTGCTTTTAGTACTAGTTCAAGGTTGACAAGTGCACGTTGAAGAGCACTAAAAGAAAGTTACAGGTTTTCAACAGCATGTTGTCCAGAGTCAGCAAAACAATATGCTTTTTTTCCACACAAGAAACAATATCATCTACAAGTATTGTAACAGCAGAGATGGTACCATGCATAGGTCTAAAACTAGACTGGTGAGGGTTCAAAACTGAATATTTAGAGAACAACACATTAAGTTGGACATTCAATTCCAGGATTTTTTTTTTTTCCAGAAAGTAAAGTTTGGCTATTGAGTGATAGTTATTGCGATCACTGTTGCCTCCTTTGTACAAAGGAGGAGACATATATTGTTGGCCTACCATCAACACTTACTGTTATGTGGAAATAACTCTAGCGAGGTGTCAAAATAAATGTAAGAGTAAATTCTTATAGTAAATCATTCTTAAAACATCTGAAGTAGACTTCAGTATAGAGTGATTACCCTGGATTGTGGCACACTGGATTGCTACAACCCCTCCTATGAAATGTGAAATAAATGTGATTATTTTTGGGTGTTCATGTTTTCTTGGTGAATGTGTTTTTCCAGCTCTGACATGCTTCAGTGCTTTGTAAACAGATCAGTATGGATCAGTTTTTGCACAGCTTCACAGGCTCCTGTGTCACTGTGACTCTCGAGCACAATAATAAACTGCAGAGTCTTCAGGATTCAGACTCTTAACCTCTAAGAACACTGCATTTTTGGGAACTGTCTTTGGTGATGCTGAACTGGCCTTGGACAGCTTGGGCAAATATTGTGCCAGTTCCACTATCAATGCGTCCAATCCATTCCAGTCCCCTGCCTGGTTTCTGGCGAATCCAGTGCAGCCAAGCAAGAGGAAGTCCAGACACTTTGCAGGACAGAGTGACTGACTGTCCAGCTCTCTTGACCACTGGCTCTGAGGAGGTGAGGGACTGGCCCTGAGCAGCTGAGAGAGACACAGAGTTTAGACGGTGGGAAGCCAGCAGACAATCAAAGCTCTTTTCCTCTTTTCCTCCACTGGATACAGACAAGTACGCTTCACTCACCTGAGATGAGAGCCAGGAGGAAGACACTTTCTACAGCTGTCATGGTGGAAATTTGTGGAGTCAGCTGAGAGAGGCTAACATGAGACTGAGAGGACAAAACATATATACTGTACAGGAGGAGGGGAGGAGACTGTGATGCTGGCTCCTTATTTGCATCTTATTTGCAAGTAATATTTTCAAAATTATAAGTGTAAATTCAACTGAAAAACAGTTGCAAATATGACACTAAGAAGTTTGTGATGTGGTTGCCCAAAAAAAAAAAAAAAAAAAAAATAGTCTGGAGTAAATTTGAACATATTCGGAAGTAATTTTTGTGTTTATATCTTTGTGTTGTTATTATGCTCTTTTTTTGTTGCTGTTGTTGATGATGATGATAATGATGATGACGATGATTTTGTTGTTGCTAATTATAATTGCACTGTAACTACGCATGAATCAGTAGAACTACTTTGCAAAAAAAAAGTTTGCACATTTTTTCTACATATGACTTATACAATAAAAACCTCCTTCCTGTACAAAGTGTAAAACAAGTTTCTCATAATGAATAGAAGAAAAGCTGGGAATTTGTCATGTGGATGAGATGAAGAACAAACTTAAAAATAAAACTTATTTTTGATCAACTGCTTTTTGTTCAGTGATTGTCTTTTTTCACGATTTTTGTTGACAGTTTTTTCATGAAAAAAACTTCATTCATGTTATGAGCTCAGCTCTTGTTTTTTTTTTTTGTTTTTTTTAAAGACCATCACAGTTTAACTCTGCTATTATTAATTGTGGTATGAGTATGTGTGTGTGTTTGTGGACGTGTGTGTTTCTGTAAATATAAATATTCCTATTTTCTTACACTGGAAGCAAAGAGCTAATTCAAAGAGGGAGGACTGGAGGATTTTGTACAGCTGCTCCAGCAACTCCAGTCACTGTGGCTGTCGAGCACAATAATAAACAGCAGAGTCTTCAGTCTTCAGACTGTTCATCTGGAGATACAGCTGCTCTTTGCTGTTGTCTCTGGAGATGGCGAACCGGCCTTGGACTGACTGGGAGTAGGAGGTGCCACCACCAGTGTTGATGAAGGCGATCCACTCCAGTCCTTTCCCAGGAGCCTGTCTGATCCAGTTCATGTAGTAGCTGCTGAATGAGAATCCAGAGGCTGTGCAGGTCAATGTGTGGGACTCTGCAGGCTTTTTCACCACTGGTTCAGATTGTGTCAGAGTCTGACCATCAACACCTGGCAACACAAAACAGAAAAGCATCACATGCATGAAGTACGGATTGGAATGAAGACGCTGTCAAATCCAGGTGAGTGAAAATGTTGACCTGCCCAGCAGAGAGTTAAAAGCAGCAGTCCTGTCCTATAGCCCATCATGTTAAAGTGTGTGACCACTGTTGTCTGTCATCCTCTCTGCAGTCACATAAGTAGAGATGGGAGACGTCAAAGTTTTGCATTGACTCCTCCTCACAGGGAGGGACGACAGCACTGCAGTGGATTGGTCTCTCAGTCATTTTGTAAAATTAGAGAATGAATGTTCACTGTACAAACACTGCCTCCAGATCTGAGAAAGAGGACAGACAGACACACCTGCTGTGCAAACACACATACAGTGTCGACATATTCAGCTACATTGGCACTCACAGACTCACGGACAAACAGTGAGTCCAGACATGCAGCAACAAGGAGGAAGCCCTACCCTGGGTCAGAACTGACAGATTTTCATGTTAATGTCCAAGCTGAGGTAGGAATGGGTTCTGTAATCACAAGACTGATTATTATGTTATACCATTATATCATTCCATTACATACTGTGCTATGTTAAAAGACTTTATTGCAGTTGAATAAATTAGCCTCCCATCAGTGACTCTTCATCAGAGAAGTGGCCTTGAATGTGTTAAAACAATAAAAATGTTGGTGTTTCAGGTGAACTGGTAGGAACCTCAGAGGAACACAATGTGATTATTTTTTCATTAAAAATATGATCAACCAGTCAACCATTTGGTTTTTCTGTTTTTGTTTGTGAGCATGGAACAATAATAATCACCAAGGTATTTAACAAAACTGAGTGACTTATGAATCAAAATGAGTATATGATTAAAGTCATGTCTATTGGTTTCTTTCTTTCTTTCTTTCTTTCTTTCTTTCTTTCTTTCTTTACAGAACATCTGTCCTGCAAGTGGCCTTGAATGTGTTAGTGGTGTGAGACTGCCTCCTCTGGTGGCTTCATGTTCCAAGTGTTCAGGGACTGAGGGGTTTTTGTACAGCTCTACCAATGGTTTGTGTCACTGTGGATCTCTGGCACAATAATACACAGCAGTGTCTTCAGGCTGCACATTCTGTCCAGTTAGAGTCACTGTCTTGCTGGAAGAGGCTACAGAAATACTGAACTTGTTTTTCAGTGAATCTTTGTAGTGTTCACTGCCACCACTATCGTTCACTCCAATCCACTCCAGTGTTTTCCCTGCAGGCTGTCTGATCCAACCTGTCCAATAGCTAAGAGAATAAGAGACCTGACAGGTGATGGTCAGAGTTTGACCTGGCCGGACAGTCAGAGACGCTGGCTGTGTCAACGTTTCACATTTCACACCTGTGGAGGAGAAAATATACCACATATCAGTGTATTTGACAGTGGAATAACAATAAAGAAGTGGTGCAGTGTGATGATAGAGTGTGTGTTTGTCCCTCAAAGACACTCACAGGATCCAGCAGCCAGCAGCAGCAGCAGAACTACAGAGAACATGCTTGGTGTTGAAGGTCAACTGGTGGGAGCTTCTCTTGGTCTGCCGCAGCTGACAGTGTGATATCAAGTGTTTATAGCAGACTAGAAGGAAGTCAGCTTTGCATACAGCACAACACTCACATGATATAAAAGGAGGATGGGTTGGTGTGTAAGGAACGTTTACAGTATGAATAGCCAATTTCTTTCTTTTCTTATGAAATGAAAAATTTTATTTTCACTAGACCTTTTAACAGCTAAGAAATTTTGGCTCAGTTTTTAAAATTGATATTGGTAAATATGCCAAGCTTTATTATCTTGGCAAGCTTTGGAAAGACATCAAGTTTAGAAGAGTGCACAATATGTAATTAGGCAGGAGAGGCTGGACAAGTGTTTCATTTGTATTTTTTTCTCCCTCGTATGCATGTGCATTTATGTATTTATGCCAGCTATGCACACGGGAGTGTATACACGCAATCATTTTTTTCTTTTTCAAATTCAGTTTCTAATCATTTCTGTTCGATGAAATTGAAATAATGTCCCCCAGGTTGCACATGGGGAATCTGCAGTGAGTCATTTTGATGTGGACTCACTGATCCTGCACAGTGACCTTTGACCCTGCACGTGTCTGTTACATTGTTAGAGACCCGTCTACCTGTTTGGTTGCCAATAACCATTGTTTTGTGTTGTTTGAGCTGGAGGTGCAGGTGAATCTGAATGATTTATGTGATAAGGCATGTGTAATATATTTGGTACAAATGTTTATTATGTACAAATATGTTCAATATGATTTATTATCAGGAAAGGCAGTGGGGAGAAAGAAAATAACAGCTACGGAGAAAAAAATCCCTGGACCCCGAATATGTGCAGCTCAGTTAGTGGGATTCACCAGGACTTTTGACGTCTGGTTCAGGCTCAGTCAGTGTCTGTCACTGACAGAGGAACATTACACGGTCAGTCAAACTTGACCATCCCTGATATTTCAGAAGAATTCAATTTGAGAAAATAAAAAAAATAAATTAAAAAAGATATGAAAGCACCTCTCTTGACCAGATATGGCCTTTATTGAGTATTAAACTCTAACCAGTCTTTTGTGCTGTGGTTCAAAAGTCAGGTAAGATTCAGTGACAGACTGGAGCTGATTGGAGCTGAGTGTCTCATTAAGGAAATCAAAGAGAGACACAACATTGTTTTGTCTTCCCTCTAATGTTAAAAAAAGGAACTGCAGCATGATCTCAACAAATAATAATGTAACTCACCTTTGACTCCCCATCAGATAGAGATATTTTTGATTGGTATGTTCAGCTGGTGTTTCCTTTATTCAGGTATTGGTTTTGGTGGTTTTGTGAAAAATACATTGTCATGATTTCATTGTTTAGATTTGTCCATCACCTATTTACGTGATATCGAAAATGTGTTTATGATGCTCTGTCATGAAAGTAATATGATGTTTTCAACTTTGGTGTAATTATTTGTTCTGGAAAAATCCTTAAAATCCCAGTCATAAAATGCTGCCACCATAAGAGAGCAGTGAGGATGAGGACTGGAGGATTTTGCACAGCTGCTCCACCAACTCCAGTCACTGTGGCTCTCGAGCACAATAATAAACAGCAGAGTCTTCAGTCTTCAGACTGTTCATCTGGAGATACAGCTGCTGTCTGCTGTTGTCTCTGGAGATGGTGAACCGGCCTTGGACTGACTGGGAGTAGTAGGTGCTGCCACCAGTGCTGCTGATATAGGCGATCCACTCCAGTCCTTTCCCAGGAGCCTGTCTGATCCAGTGCATGGAATAGCTGCTGAATGTGAATCCAGAGGCTGTGCAGGTCAATCTGTGGGACTCTGCAGGCTTTTTAACCACTGGTTCAGATTGTGTCAGAGTCTGACCATCAATACCTGGCAACACAAAACAGAAAAGCATCACATGCATGAAGTACGGATTGGAATGAAGACGCTGTCAAATCCAGGTGAGTGAAAATGTTGACCTGCCCAGCAGAGAGTTAAAAGCAGCAGTCCTGTCCTATAGCCCATCATGTTCAAGTGTGTGGCCACTGTTGTCTGTCATCCTCTCTGCAGTCACATAAGTAGAGATGGGAGACATCAAAGTTTTGCATTGACTCCTCCTCACAGGGAGGGACGACAGCACTGCAGTGGATTGGTCTTCACTGCAGAAATGGACAAATTGAATAAAATTTGATTGATGTGCCATTTGATGTTGTCTGAGGTCAGTGATTTTATCTCATAGTGACTCTTGCATGTGACTGTGGATTAATCAGTGAGGGACAAATTAATTTTGATTTGAAGCTGAAACTCACCATGTGTAGCTCTGTTGCAGAACCAATAAAGAAAATCTTGTTTCACTAGAGCAAATTTAAAACTTTTTTTTGTTGTTGTCTTTTCTGTGTATCTGTCTTTATGAAGTTCTTTCATTAAAAAAAATCTTCGTGCTTAATGTGTTCAGGTCTTCTGATGTAATTCTTTTCTTCTGACTTCTTGAACTTATAACAAAGGACTTTTAAAGGCAAGGCAAGGCAAGGCAAGTTTATTTGTATAGCACATTTCAGCGACAAGGCAATTCAAAGTGCTTTACATAGAGAAACAATATAAAAGCAACACAAGAAAACATACATAAAAACAATTAATAAAAAGAAGCTAAAAGGAGAATAAGATAGAACAGGAAGTCAAACGTTACAGTGCATAAAAAAAAACAATTAATAAAAGAAGCTAAAAGGAGAATAAGATAGAACAGGAAGTTAAACGTTACAGTGCATAAAAAAAAAAACAATTAATAAAAAGAAGCTATAAGGAGAATAAGATAGAACAGGAAGTTAAAAGTTACAGTGCATCATAAAATATTAAACCTTAATGTGGTTTAATGGAAGGCAGTGGCAAACAGAAAAGTCTTCAGCTGTGATTTAAAAGAACTGAGAGTCGCAGCAGATCTACAGTTTTCTGGGAGTTTGTTCCAGATATGTGGAGCATAAAAACTAAACGCTGCTTCTCCATGTTTAGTTTTTACTCTGGGGACAGAAAGTAGACCTGTCCCAGACGACCTAAGAGGTCTGGATGGTTCATAATTTAGCAGTAGATCAGAGATGTATTTTGGCCCTAAACCATTTAGTGCTTTATAAACCAACAGCAATATCTTGAAATCAATTCTTTGACACACAGGAAGCCAGTGTAAAGATCTGAGAACTGGAGTGATATGATCCACTTTCTTGGTCTTAGTGAGGACTCGAGCAGCAGCATTCTGAATCAACTGCAGCTGTTTGATGGATTTTTTAGGGAGACCTGTGAAGACAGCATTACAGTAGTCAAGTCTACTGAAGATAAATGCATGGACAAGTTTTTCCAAATCCTGCTGAGACATAAGTCTTTTAATTCTTGATATATTCTTAAGGTGATAGTAGGCTGACTTTGTAACTGTCTTAATGTGGCTGTTGAAATTCAGGTCTGAGTCCATGACGACACCAAGATTTCTGGCTTGGTTTGTGGTTTTTAACATTATTGACTGAAGCTGAGCGCTAACTTTTAATCTTTCTTCCTTGGCTCCAAAAACAATTACTTCAGTTTTGTCTTTGTTTAACTGAAGGAAATTCTGGCACATCCAATTGTTGATTTGTTCAATGCACTTACTCAGTGCTTGTACTGGACCATCGTCCCCTGGTGATATGGTTATGTAGATTTGTGTGTCGTCTGCATAACTGTGGTAGCACATGATAGTTCAGCACTATTATTCTTGTTATAATTATTGTTGGTTGTTCTTATGTTTTCTTTTTCTATGACTGTGTGTGTGTGTGTGTGTGTGTGTCTGTGTGCTCTTGAAGAGAATAACTGAAATAGTTTAATTGTATTTGAATAAACAACATACAAATCCATTTTCTCACAATGACATACAATTACCATACATGTGAACTCTTTAATTTAATAGTTGAATAGTTGTTACTTGGACAAAACTGAAATTTCAGAATTACTTTTGTTTAATGGTGCTTTGTAGATGAGTGACCGACTAAAAGAGAATTAACGTATGTGATGAAGATAATTCATGATTTTTGGTGCAGTTGTTATGTGAAGTCAAACCACTACTGTGTACAAATACATGATCTTGCATTAACTAAAACAGATTCGCAGCATCAATCACCAATATATGATTGTTAAACTGTGTCTGTTAATAAACACATGAATATGATGTTTGGCTGCATGTTTGTCTGATCTTCTTTCTCCATGTGAGCCACTTGTTTGTAGCTCTGTGTCTCCAGGGGACAGAGTCTCTTGCTCACAGAACCACATGGCATTAAATTAATCAGTGGACTGAGGCTGCCTCCTCTGGTGGCTTCATGTTCCAAGTGTTCAGGAACTGAGGGGTTTTTGTACAGCTCTACCAATGGTTTGTGTCACTGTGGCTGTCTGGCACAATAATACACAGCAGTGTCTTCAGGCTGCACATTCTGTCCAGTTAGAGTCACTGTGTTGCTGGAAGAGTCTAAGGAAATACTGAACTTGTTTTTCAGTGAATCTTTGTAGTATTCTGCTCCAGTATATTTCATTCCAATCCACTCCATTACTTTCCCTGCAGGCTGTCTGATCCAAGCTGTGTAAGCGCTGCTAAGAGAATAAGAGACCTGACAGGTGATGGTCAGAGTTTGACCTGGCCGGACAGTCAGAGATGCTGGCTGTGTCAACGTTTCACATTTCACACCTGTGGAGGAGAAAATATTCAACGTATTAGTGTATCTGACAGTGGAATAATAATAAAGAAGTGGTGCAGTGTGATGATAGAGTGTGTGTTTGTCCCTCAAAGAGACTCACAGGATCCAGCAGCCAGCAGCAGCAGCAGAGCTACAGAGAACATGCTTGGTGTTGAAGGTCAACTGGTGGGAGCTTCTCTTGGTCTGCCTCAGCTGACAGTGTGATATCAAGTGTTTATAGCAAACTAGAAGGAAGTCAGCTTTGCATACAGCACAACACTCACATCACATAAAAGGAGGATGGACTGTAGCATTACGTGCACTGAAAGCATGGATTGCCAATTGTTGTCTTAAAAAATAATAAGGCTAAAACTGTTTATTCAATCAATTTTCTAACAATTTGCTTAGTCTTTACACCATGATTTGGTAACCAAGCCAGGCTGAATTATCTTTGCATACTTTGGAACAAAATTAAAATTAGAAGAATACACGATATGTAGTGAGGCAGGAGAGGCTGGAAAAGTATTTCATTATTTTCTCCATAATATGTGCATGTAGAGTATTTAAAACTCCTAATATCCTCATAATAATAGAGATTCTCCTCAACATTTTCATTTTATTTTTCATCTTGATCAAATTCAGCTAAGCATTTGTTCAACAACCCACATGGTGCTTTAAAGTAATAGTCATAAAGTGTCATATTCAAATATGTTCATTTGTGTTCAAATCTGCTCCACCAAGATTTAACCATTACAGTGCTGCAGTGCATGCTGGTAGGACCCTCAAATGATATGTGTGCGCGTGTGTGTGTGTGTGTGTGTGTGTGTGTGTGTGTGTGTGTGTGTTCTTAGTTTCATCACATGTCTGATCTGCTACTGCCCCCTGTTGATCTTTGTAAAAATAAATTCATTGAGGTTTTTGTTCAGCTCCTCTGCTCATTCACATCACTGTGGCTCTTTGGCACAGAAATACACTGCAGAGTCCTCTGGCTGTAAGTTGGACAGTCTGATATACACCATGCTGTTGCTGTCATCTCTAATGATTTCTATGCGTCCTTGCACACTGCTTGTGTAAGTGTTGCGACTGGCATCAGAGTAACCGCTCCCTATCCATTCCAGTCCTTTTCCTGCAGGTTTTCTTATCCAGCTCATAACACAGCAGCTGAAAGTGAAGCCAGTTCCCCTGCAGGAAAGACTGAGAGTTTCCCCAGGCTTTTTCAGCACTGGACTGGAGGGAATGTACTCCATAGCCTGGCCATTCAAGCCTGACAGAGAAAAAGGAGAAAAACCACAGGGGAGA
Organism: Myripristis murdjan; assembly: GCF_902150065.1. Lineage (NCBI taxonomy): Eukaryota > Metazoa > Chordata > Actinopteri > Holocentriformes > Holocentridae > Myripristis > Myripristis murdjan. The sequence goes on along the minus strand of NC_043987.1, from coordinate 32,977,414 downwards.
GAGAGAGAGAGAGAGAGAGAGAGAGAGAGAGAGAGAGAGAGAGAGAGAGAGAGAGAGAGAGTCAGAAGTAGTAAAAGATAACAATCAGTATATTTGTCATTATGTCAGTATAGCAGCATGAAAAATGACAACTCTCATAGCAGACAGAGAGCTGTGAGCAGAAGAGAGAGTTTGTCCATCATCCTGAGGCTGAAGATGTGAACTCAGCTGCTCCACCCAAAAGAACAAGACAACAAGTCAGCAGGAGGACACAAGTACACACTCTGACACTCTGGATTTGCATGGGGAATTTAGGAGGGAGGGACTCTCTCTATCAGGAGAGAAGAAAAGTATCAGTGACTGTGCTGTCTTTGGCTAAGAAGGGTACATCATGCAAAGAAAGGGACTGTAAGCCACATAGAAGGTGGATGGATACAAGGCCAAAAAAAGTTAAAATAAAGATGAATTTTAATATATATTAAATATATTGTGTTTAGGATACCCCTTTCTGTTTTGCACATCACAAGTTTCCTTTTCACTGTGATTTGCATCAGGATTTCAGAAACAAGAGAAAGGTCATTTTAATTAATTAAATAAATTTGAATTCATTTGACTGGTGAGTAACAGTATAGATGATGTGAAAAGGACAGTGAATCAAATCAGACCCTGCTGCTGAGTAGGAGGGCCGCCAAATTCAAAACTTGAAATTCAAAGTTTATGTGAATCAGGAAATAATGGAACAAAAAGGCTGAAACATCAGACACAGAATGAGGCAGGAGGCAATATGCTGCAGCAGACTGGCAGAGCAGCAAATATTTGTGTGACAATAATTACATCAAATATATTTAATAATGTTCATCAACAAATACATTGTACTACAAAATATTTGGATTAATTTTTACAAATGAAGCACCTCCTCTAAATTCAACTAAAAAACAAATGTCACACTGCCTAACTTTTATCTTATTCATTGGATTTGATTGGGCAAATAAATAAAAAACAAATACTTTCAGTTGTTAACTTAAATATCATGATTAAGTTTTGATTTATTGGTGAAATTCTCAAAACGTAAACAAAAACAAAATGCTCTGTGTATTTATTTGCCCATCTATTAAAAAATGTAACTTTGTGGTTCAAATAGGATTAAACTTTGGTTATCTCATACCCAGTAAAAACACAAACATAGAAACACAACAATCATATGTTCAAAGCCTCTTAGAAGAAAAAAACACACACATTTATTTCCTGCTAAAGACTTTTCTGTTCAGACAAATCTTTTTAGAGTGAATCATAAAAGAAGCTTATTCTTCAACATACACTAAGATCTACACCCAGTACAACATGTGTTTGTGTGTGTGTTTGAGTGATGCAGTGTGCTGGGTTTTTGTGCAGGTCTGCTGGTGGTTTGTATCTCTGTGGGACAGCGAACACAGTTATACACAGCTGTGTCCTCAGGCTGCAGATTCTGCCCTTTCATAGTCACCGTTCCAGCAGAAGTGTCTCTGCTGTAGCTGAACTTGTTCTTCAGAGCATCATTTTGATGAAAGCTGCCTCCTCCCCACTGATGGAAAATCCAGTCCATTGGTTTTCCTTTACAGTGTCTGACCCAACCTGTTGCATAGCTGTTATCAGTCAAGGCATAGCCAGAGGGCCGACAGGTGATGGACAAAGACTGTCCAGGCTGCACAACCACTGAGTCTGGCTGGATCAGATCAATACTGTACACACCTGTGGAGACAAACATCAGGATGATCCACATCATTCATGTCACTCTGCAGCCTTTATGATGGGTTTATTAGTAGGAATCCACTGAAAGCTACTCACAGGATCCAGCTGCCAGCAGCAGTATCACAGCTCCAGAGAACATGGTTTATGTTGAAGCTGATCTGATGTCAGCTCTTCTGTCCTCTGACTGACACACACACACATTTCTCCTCCTTTTGTGCTCAGACTCACACACTCATTTGCATATTGAGGAGAATAAGTGTGATCATTTAATTATATTTGAATAAACAGCATAGACTAAAATTAAACTCGCAATGACATACAGTTACAATATAAGTGCATTTTTTTTTTTTAATCAAATTCTCACAATAGGAATAGTTTTTATTTACCAATGATGAATTGATGCATGAGATGAAAAAAGTCCATGATTTTTTGTGCAGTTGTTCCGTGAAGTCAAACCACTGAGCTCAGTAATTTAATACACAGTCTGCAGCCTTCAATGAAAATTTCCTCAAAATGAAAAACTAAAACGTGCACTTTTTGTGACATTACATTTTCACAACATGTAATTTTTTTTTTTTTTTTTTTTTTTTTAGTCAGTCTTAACACAGCTATTAGGAACTAATGCAAAGTTACAGTATATATCAAGTAAGCCTACTAGCACCACTTTCTTCAAATACATTGACTAACACAGATTTAAAGTATTCATGATCAATATATAATTGTGGCATTGCATCATTGCCAAACTGTGTCTGTTAATAAACCCATGAATATGATGTTTGGCTGCATGTTTGTCTGATCTTCTTTCTCCATGTGAGCCACTTGTTTGTAGCTCTGTGTCTCCAGGGGACAGAGTCTCTTGCTCACACAAACACACAGCTGCATCTTCAGTCCACACACTCTGTCCTCTAAGTGTCTGTGTTGGACTGGATGTGTCTGTGGTCACACTAAACATTCTTGTCACTTTGTCATTATAATGGAAATCAGACTGATTGACTTATGTTTTGAAGGAAAGAAGCACATAATTGTTCCACATATATGTAGTTGATAACAGTAAAACGCCCTGGCTGGACTCAAACCTGGCCCACTGTGAAAAGGACTTCTCCTGAATGGTACATGAATTCATTTTTGAAGCCACCAGGGAACCACATGCTGTTAAATTAATGTGTGGACTGAGGCTGCCTCCTCTGGTGGCTTCATGTTCCAAGTGTTCAGGGACTGAGGGGTTTTTGTACAGCTCTACCAATGGTTTATGTCACTGTGGCTGTCTGGCACAATAATACACAGCAGTGTCTTCAGGCTGCACATTCTGTCCAGTTAGAGTCACTGTCTTGCTTGAAGAGGCTGTGGACATACTGAACTTGTTTTTCAGTGAATCTTTGTAGTTTGTGCTGCTACCAGCAACCTCCCCAATCCACTCCAGTGATTTCCCTGCAGGCTGTCTGATCCAAGCTGTCCAAGAGCCAGTAACAGAATAAGAGACCTGACAGGTGATGGTCAGAGTTTGACCTGGCTGGACAGTCAGAGACGCTGGCTGTGTCAACGTGACACATTTCACACCTGTGGAAAACACAAACATTTTTTAAATCAAAGTATCCAGTTACATGGCACCAGAAGAGCTGCTGGTTTTGTAAATGTGATGTCAAATCCAGAGAGACTCACAGGATCCAGCAGCCAGCAGCAGCAGCAGAGCTACAGACAACATGGTTTGTTTTTGAAGCTGAACTGGTGGGAGCTGCTCTTCCTCTTTTCTTTCAACTTCCAGCCTCATATCAACTCTTTATAGCAGAGGAACCAGGAAGGACACTTTGCATACAATCAAACATACGACTGAAGAGGATCTACTCAGCAGTGGATGTAAACTGAGGTCGTAGTTTTGTCCCAAGTGTGACAGTCCTCTAATGTGTGTGACTGTGCCACATCACTTTAATCCACCTGCTGACTGCTGTGATCTCTGGAGAGAGAAAACACTTTTTGTTGCCTGGAAATCAGCTCTGCCTGTTGTTGGGGCTTTGAATCAACCTGTTACGTCTTTTTCTGCAATAATCTGCTAAGTGTGTTATTCACTGTATTGAAGCCATTTTTCCTGATCCGTTTCCTGTTCCAATAACAATACATATACTGTTGTATGGTTTTATTGAGGCATGTGAAGGACAGTGACACAATATTTATTATTTTGCCCTTGTACACCACCACAGTGGATTTTAAAATAAGTGATGAAGACGGGATTGAACTGCAGACTTTGAGCTTTAATTAACGGGTTAAATAAAAATATAGCTTTAACTGTTTAGTAATTACAACCAGTTTTCTGGTACAAATTGATCTTCTTTTCAGCTGTTCAAAGAACCTTGTTCCAGAACAAATGCAAATGCAAACACTTTGAATAAACACCAGACCTTTTTTGTTCTTAATTTGTCATGAAATAATGAGGGAAAAGGCCACACCTGTCCAAGAAACTGCTTTTAGTCTAGTGTCAGAATTACCTTTGAGCCTCTGAAAATGGGGTGACAAAGTATGAAAAAGGCTCTAATTCCTTATCAGTTGATGCCATATTTTTGTTCAAGCTGAATGTTTGCACTTCAATCTCGTCTTGATTACTCCATTTAAAACACAATGTGGTGGTGAACAAGGGCAAAATGATAAATATTGTGTCACTGTCCAAATACTTATGGACCTACCTGTACATTCCTAACAAGAAAAATGTCAGATTTTCTCCAAAGTGTTCATTTCCTCTTTTCATTTGGACAGTCTCAGTATTAAAGTCTAGCCAGTCGTTAAACTCCAAGGTTCAAAAGTCATTTAAGACTCATGACGAAAGCTGGAGCTGAAATTCTTGTTATGAAAAAGAAGAGAAAAAGAAAATTCATTGACTGCCCTCTAATGTTTCAAAGAAGAACTGTACTGTAATTTCTACTTCAAAATAATGTCACTCACTTTCAACCCACCATATTGGATACAGATGATAGTGACTGAAGCAAGAGTTTCCTATTTTATATTTTTCAGTGATGCTTCCAGTTACCAAAGTGCTGTATTGGTTTTGGAAGTTATGTGATTTTTCATCATCATATGATCATTTACATTTATTCACTAAATATTTTCAGAATGTTTGAAAGAAATCTGATGTGTTCAAATCATTTGTTGTAATTATTTGCTATTAATTCTTTTTCTTTTTGTAAACATACATTTAAAGCTTTCAGTGCTGCTCAGATGTCGGAGTGTTGTTGATCTGACAGAGCAGTGAGGATGTGGACTGGAGGATTTTGTCCAGCTGCTCCACCAACTCCAGTCACTGTGGCTCTCGAGCACAATAATAAACAGCAGAGTCTTCAGTCTTCAGACTGTTCATCTGGAGATACAGCTGCTCTTTGCTGTTGTCTCTGGAGATGGTGAACCGGCCTTGGACTGACTGGGAGTAGTAGGTGCTGCCACCACCATTGCTGATAAAGGCGATCCACTCCAGTCCTTTTCCAGGAGCCTGTCTGATCCAGTTCATGTCATAGTCACTGAATGTGAATCCAGAGGCTGTGCAGGTCAATGTGTGGGACTCTGCAGGCTTTTTAACCACTGGTTCAGATTGGGTCAGAGTCTGACCATCAATACCTGGCAACACAAAGCAGAAAAGCATCACATGCATGAAGTACGGATTGGAATGAAGACGCTGTCAAATCCAGGTGAGTAAAAATGTTGACCTGCCCAGCAGAGAGTTAAAAGCAGCAGTCCTGTCCTATAGCCCATCATGTTCAAGTGAGTGGCCACTGTTGTCTGTCATCCTCTCTGCAGTCACATAAGTAGAGATGGGAGACATCAAAGTTTTGCATTGACTCCTCCTCACAGGGAGGGACGACAGCACTGCAGTGGATCAGTCTCTCAGTTATTATTTCATGCAGTGGAGAATGAATGTTCACTGTACAGAGTGACTAATGGAATAAAATGTGACCCACAGGTAATCAAACATGCTTGGCTACACTGGAAACACAGTTAGCATCAATCATTTGAACTGGGGTCAGCAATGTTAGCTCAGAGTTTCTGTTGCTGATGAAAGTAAATTGATGAGTAACAAGTTAGCTGACCTGAAGCTGACATCAAAACAACCATGCATGGCTCTGTTCATAGAAAAGTGGGATAAACATGGAAATTAGGAGAAGGTCATTGTGGTCTCCGTACTCTTATCAAAACCAGGAGGTGATGGTGATGTTGTGAGGTTCTTCAGTAAACTGTATACATGCATGATGATCTCAGACAAAACCTTTCTTCAATGCAGTTCCTTTAAAACATATTTTCAAGATTTTGAGTGAAACAGCATTAACATTATTTCTTGGAGTTAAATCATATGACCCAGAGAATGTGCAGGTCACTTAGTGACCTGCACTTAGTGACCTTAGTGGGGTTTTCTCTTTGTAGTTAGTTCCTTCTTTGTCTCAAATCCAACAAGCCCAGAAGCTGCCACTGGACACAGAGGAAGAAGTGAGAAACTACATTAAATAAAGTCTGTTGAAGTGGTAGTTACTTGCATCATGCAACATAAATGCTGATAATTATATCAGTGTGCTGCATCAAATGTGTTTCATTACTATTTAGTAAATAAGACTCAGGTCACCACTGTGTTAAAATGCATGATCTTATGTTAACTAACGCAGATTTACAGTAGTTATGATCAATATATGATTTTTGCTTTTGATGCAAAACTGTGTCTGTTAATAAACACATGAATATGATGTTTGGTTACATGTTTGTCTGATCTTCTTTCTCCATGTGAGCCACTTGTTTGTAGCTTTGTGTCTCCAGGGGACAGAGTCTCTTGCTCACAGAAACACATGGCATTAAATTAATCTGTGGTGTGAGGCTGCCTCCTCTGGTGGCTTCATGTTCCAAGTGTTCAGGGACTGAGGGGTTTTTGTACAGCTCTTCCAATGGTTTGTGTCACTGTGGATCTCTGGCACAATAATACACAGCAGTGTCTTCAGGCTGCACATTCTGTCCAGTTAGAGTCACTGTGTTGCTGGAAGAGGCTGAGGACAAACTGAACTTATTTTTCAGTGAATCTTTGTAGCCTGTGCTGCTACCCCGAACCCATCCAATCCACTCCATTGCTTTCCCTGCAGGCTGTCTGATCCAATTTGTGTAATCGCTGCTAACAGAATAAGAGACCTGACAGGTGATGGTCAGAGTTTGACCTGGCCGGACAGTCAGAGACGTTGGCTGTGTCAGCGTTTCACATTTCACACCTGTGGAAAACACAAACATTTTTTAAAACAAACTATCCAGTTACATGGCACCAGAAGAGCTGCTGGTTTTGTAAATGTGATGCCAAATCCAGAGAGACTCACAGGATCCAGCAGCCAGCAGCAGCAGCAGAGCTACAGACAACATGGTTTGTGTTGAAGCTGAAGTGGTGGGAGCTGCTCTTCCTCTTTTCTTTCAACTTCCAGCCTCATATCAACTCTTTATAGCAAAGGAACCAGGAAGGACACTTTGCATACAATCAACCATACGACTGAAGAGGATCTACTCAGCAGTGGATCTAAACTGAAGTCATTTTGTCTCAAGTCTTACAGTCGTCTAATCTAATTATGTCTTTGTCTGCAATAACGTTCAGTGTGTGATTCATTGTTTTCCACCTTTTTCTCGTTAATTGGTTCCTGTTCTGGTAACAACTCATATCCTGTTGTTCAGTTCTAGTTGTATGGAAGCCTGCCAAGGATACAATTCCAGTGCTACTAAATCTTTATTAATATCACACCAACATGTTCACTGAAATTTATTGTGCTCGATTTTTTCACTTGATTTGGCATGATTTGATCTTTGAAAACACGCAGATTCAAATTTCCTGAAAGAAAATTCCTTTTTATCTTATAAATGTCCTATATTAATTTGTTTGAAGATAAAGATTTGACAAATATGGAAACTGTCAACACATATCACTGTGGTCAAGTTATGATCATGTTGTAGTCTGAGTATTACACTCTAGCCAGTCTTTAGGCTCAAAGGCACCAAAGTCTTTATGACTCATGAGAAACCTGGAGCTGAAGGAAGAGACAAACATTTGCTGCCCTCTAATGTTTCAAAGAAGAACTGCAGCATAATTTCTTCTACAAAATAACATTACTCACTTTTCACTCCATCATGTATAGAGATGGTTGTGGTTGAAATTTGTACAGAAATGTCCCTTACTTATATTTTGAGTGATGCTTTCAGTGACCAAAGTGTTGTCCTGGGTTTGGTAGTTTTGTGAAAAAAGCATCATCATGATTTGATAATTTAAATTTGTTCATTAAATATTTAGGAAATATCAAATTATGTTTATGATGTGTTCAAATCATTTCTTATTTTCTATGAATTATTTTTCTTTGTGTAAACATACATTTAAAGCTTTCAGTGCTGCTCAGATGTAGGAGTGTTGTTGATCTGACAGAGCAGTGAGGATGAGGATTGGAGGATTTTGTACAGCTGCTCCACCAACTCCAGTCACTGTGGCTGTCGAGCACAATAATAAACAGCAGAGTCTTCAGTCTTCAGACCGTTCATCTGGAGGTACACCTGCTGTCTGCTGTCGTCTCTGGAGATGGTGAACCGGCCACGGACTGACTGGGAGTAGGAGGTGCCACTACTAGTGTCGATAAAGGCGATCCACTCCAGTCCTTTTCCAGGAGCCTGTCTGACCCAGCCCATCCAGTAGTTACTGAATGTGAATCCAGAGGCTGTGCAGGTCAATCTGTGGGACTCTGCAGGCTTTTTAACCACTGGTTCAGATTGTGTCAGAGTCTGACCATCAACACCTGGCAACACAAAACAGAAAGGCATCACATGAAGTATGGATTTGAATGAAGACGCTGTCAAATCCAGGTGAGTGAAAATGTTGACCTGCCCAGCAGAGAGTTAAAAGCAGCAGTCCTGTCCTATAGCCCATCATGTTCAAGTGTGTGGCCACTGTTGTCTGTCATCCTCTCTGCAGTCACATAAGTAGAGATGGGAGACATCAAAGTTTTGCATTGACTCCTCCTCACAGGGAGGAAGGACAGCACTGCAGTGGATTAGTGTCTCGATTATTTTGTACAATTTAAGAATGAATGTTTATTTTGCAAAGGGACTCTTAGGATTGGATTTAATCTGGATGAAACATGGATTTTTGTAGAACCCCAAGGTAAATACTTTTCAAGTTTTTTTTTTGTTTTTTTTTTTTTTTTTAATTTATACAGCCCATCATCAGAAGCATCTGTCAAATAATACGAAAAGTTGTAATTAGTCAGCAGCTAATCATACAACACAATGATGTGTTATCATATCATGCAAATACAGCATTCCATTACATACTGTGCTACAATAAAATGATTTATTACAATTGAATAAATTAGCCTCCCACCAGTATTGTTTTGATCAACTTTGATTGAGAATGAAGACCAAATATATATATTTCAATATTCATTATCATTTTGCCTCTTCATCAGAGAAGTGGCCTTCAATGTGTTAGTGGTGTGAGGCTGCCTCCTCTGGTGGCTTCATGTTCCAAGTGTTCAGGGACTGAGGGGTTTTTGTACAGCTCTGCCAATGGTTTGTGTCACTGTGGCTCTCTGGCACAATAATACACAGCAGTGTCTTCAGGCTGCACATTCTGTCCAGTTAGAGTCACTGTGTTGCTGGAAGAGTCTAAGGAAATACTGAACTTGTTTTTCAGTGAATCTTTGTATTCTGTGTCGTAACCCACTCTCGCCCATCCAATCCACTCCAGTCCTTTCCCTGCAGGCTGTCTGATCCAAGCTGTGTGTTGGTTGCTAACAGAATAAGAGAATAAGAGCAGCAGCAGAGCTACAGAGAACATGCTTGGTGTTGAAGGTCAACTGGTGGGAGCTTCTCTTGGTCTGCCTCAGCTGACAGTGTGATATCAAGTGTTTATAGCAGACTAGAAGGAAGTCAGCTTTGCATGCAGCACAACACTCACATCACATAAAAGGAGGATGGGTTGGTGTGTAAGGAACGTTTACAGTATGAATAGCCAATTTCTTTCTTTTCTTATAAAATATCAATGAAAAAGTTTATTCTCACAAGACCTTTATTATCTTGGCAAGCTTTGGAAAGACATAAGTAATTAGGCAGGAGAGGTTGGACAAGTGTTTCTTTTGTATTTTTTTCTCCATCGTACATATTTGCATTCATGTATTTATGTCATCTATGCACACGAAAGTGTATACACGCAATCATCTTTTTCTTTCATAAAAAAATATGTTCAATGTGATTTACCATCAGGAAAGGCAGTGGGGAGAAAGAGAATAACAGCTAAGGAGAAAAAAATCCCTGGACCCAGAATATGTGCAGCTCAGTTAGTGGGATTCACCAGGACTTTTGACGTCTGGTTCAGGCTCAGTGAGTGTCTGTCACTGACAGAGGAACATTACACGGTCAGTCAAACTGATATTTCAGAGGAATCCAATTTGAGAAAAAAAAAAAAATAATATATATATATATATATATATATATATATATATATATATATATATATATATATATATATATGAAAGCACCTCTCTTGACCAGATATGGCCTTTATTGAGTATTATACTCTAACCAGTCTTTTGTGCTGTGGTTCAAAAGTCAGGTAAGATTCAGTGACAGACTGGAGCTGATTGGAGCTGAGTGTCTCATTAAGGAAATCAAAGAGAGACACAACGTTGTGTTGTCTGCCCTCTAATGTTAAAAAAAAAAAAGAACTGCTGCATGATCTCAACAAATAATAATGTAACTCACCTTTGACTCCCCATCAGATAGAGAGATATTTTTGATTGATATGTTCAGCTGGTGTTTCCTTTATTCAGGGTTTGGGTGAAGCATTCAGCAAGCAGAATGTTGCTATTGGTTTTGGTGGTTTTCTGAAAAATTCATTGTCATGATTTCATTGCTTGGATTTGTCCATCACCTATTTACGTGATATCGAAAATGTGTTTATGATGCTCTGTCATGAAGGTAATATGATGTTTTCAACTTTGGTATAATTATTTGTTCTGGAAAAATCCTTAAAATCCCAGTCATAAAATGCTGCCACCATAAGAGAGCAGTGAGGATGAGGACTGGAGGATTTTGTACAGCTGCTCCACCAACTCACTGTGGCTCTCGAGCACAATAATAAACAGCAGAGTCTTCAGTCTTCAGACTGTTCATCTGGAGATACAGCTGCTGTCTGCTGTTGTCTCTGGAGATGGTGAACCATCTTTTTGTACAGCTCTACCAATGGTTTGTGTCACTGTGGATCTCTGGCACAATAATACACAGCAGTGTCTTCAGGCTGCACATTCTGTCCAGTTAGAGTCACTGTGTTGCTGGAAGAGGCTAAGGAAATACTGAACTTGTTTTTCAGTGAATCTTTGTAGTATTCAGTGCCATAGCTATTTTTCTGTCCAATCCACTCCATTGCTTTCCCTGCAGGCTGTCTAATCCAAGCTGTGTAATAGCCAAGAGAATAAGAGACCTGACAGGTGATGGTCAGAGTTTGACTTGGCTGGACAGTCAGAGACGCTGGCTGTGTCAGCGTTTCACATTTCACACCTGTGGAGGAGAAAATATTCAACATATCAGTGTATCTGACAGTGGAATAATAATAAAGAAGTGGTGCAGTGTGATGATAGAGTGTGTTTGTCCCTCAAAGAGACTCACAGGATCCAGCAGCCAGCAGCAGCAGCAGAGCTACAGAGTACATGCTTGGTGTTGAAGGTCAACTGGTGGGAGCTGCTCTTCCTCTTTTCTTTCAACTTCCAGCCTCATATCAACTCTTTATAGCAGAGGAACCAGGAAGGACACTTTGCATACAATCAAACATACGACTGAAGAGGATCTCCTCAGCAGTGGATCTAAACTGAAGTAGTAGTTTTGTCCCAAGTGTGACAGTCCTCTAATGTGTGTGACTGTGCCACATCACTTTAATCCACCTGCTGACTGCTGTGATCTCTGGAGAGAGAGAAAACACTTTTTGTTGCATGGAAATCAGCTCTGCCTGCTGTTGGGGTTTTAAATCAACATGTTACATCTTTTTCTGCAATAATCTGCTCAGTGTGATTCACTGTATTGCAGCCGTTTTACCTGATCAGTTTCCTGTTCCAATAACAATACATATACTGATGTATGGTTATAGTTTCACTGAGGCTTGTGAAGGACACAGTTCCATAAAGCTAAGTTTTTATTCAGACTAAACCAACATGTTTTCTGAAATTCATTTGTAAGTATTCCATTATTGAGGGTGATTTCATATATTAAATGTGATCTTGTTTCAAAGGGGTTAGGGTTACGCCAACCTCCTCAAGAGGTAGGTATATCATTGGCCTCTCCTAAAGTTGTTGCTATCTGTCTGATAGATTTTGTTTTCTTTCTGAGCCTGATGATGGCCTCCCTCACCTGCATAGACACCTCTTTGGATCGCATGTTGAGGGTTTGATAAAATGCTACCAAATGCAAATGCAAACACTTGGAATAAACACCAGACCTTTTTTTCTTACTTTGTAATGAAATAGGGGAAAAGGTTGTCAGATTTTCTTCAAAGTGTTAATTTCGCCTTTTCATTTGTATAGTCTCAGTATTAAAGTCTAGCCAGTAGTTAAACTCCAAGGTTCAAAATGAGTTATGAATCAAACCAGTGCTTTATAAAACTCTACTATATATATTATTTTCAGTCATTAAAAGATTATTTAGACCTTTAAGCACTTTTTCGCTGTCCTGCAAACGAAAATACTTAGTATTTTATTTATTTATTTATTTATTTATTTATTTATTTATTTTAAACTCAGGGAAGTGGCCTTGAATGTGTTGGTGGTATGAGGCTGCCTCCTCTGGTGGCTTCATGTTCCCAGTGTTCAGGGACTGAGGGGTTGTTGTACAGCTCTTCCAATGGTTTGTGTCACTGTGACTCTCTGGCACAATAATACACAGCAGTGTCTTCAGGCTGCACATTCTGTCCAGTTAGAGTCACTGTGTTGCTGGAAGAGTCTACGGAAATACTGAACTTGTTTTTCAGTGAATCCTTGTAGAATTCATAGCCAGTATTTTTAACTCCAATCCACTCCAGTGTTCTCCCTGCAGGCTGTCTGATCCAAGCTGTGAAAGAGCCAAGAGCATAACAGACCTGACAGGTGATGGTCAGAGTTTGACCTGGCTGGACAGTCAGAGATGCTGGCTGTGCCAACGTTTCACATTTCACACCTGTGGAGGAGAAAAGATTGAACATATCAGTGTATTTAACAGTGGAATAATAATAAAGAAGTGGTGCAGTGTGATGATAGAGTGTGTGTTTGTCCCTCAAAGAGACTCACAGGATCCAGCAGCCAGCAGCAGCAGCAGAGCTACAGAGAACTTGCTTGGTGTTGAAGGTCAACTGGTGGGAGCTTCTCTTGGTCTGCCTCAGCTGACAGTGTGATATCAAGTGTTTATAGCAGACTAGAAGGAAGTCAGCTTTGCATACAGCACAACACTCACATGACATAAAAGGAGGATGGACTGTATTACAAATATTTAAGTCATGAATTGAATTTGAATTCTAATTCCCAATAATCATTAAAAAGTGAAAGAAAAATGTTCATTAATTTCATAAATGTGTCAACAGCAGTCTTTGTAACTTTATATGGTTCACTGAATTGCTGACAGTTCTGTATTCTTGCAATCAGGTGGCACTGGAATGTGAAGTTTTTTGATGAATTGATCGAGTGATTGACTGATTGATTAGCCCGTTAGGAAACTCCTTGTGTGTCTTATTGCAGTCAGATGCACTCATCATGACAACGACCACATGACAAAATATCACATTTACATTGATAACACCGACATGTGTATCAGTCAATCTTAGCACACATATACTGTGGTTTCCATGGTACAATGGTGAAAGACACGGGACTGAAAACCAGAAAACAAGACTCAGTTTAAAATTTAAAATTGAAGCCATAATTTGTTCAAATGATTGAGCTGAATTATCTTGGCAAGATGTTTGTCTTGAATTCAATTTCCAAAGAATTGAGAAAATGTTGTGAGAGAGGGGGGATTAGAAAATAATTGTTTTGAGTTGTGCATCATGTGGGTGGAAAACGCTCCACTGCAGCACAAGTGGTGGATCTGGCTCTGAATAATCACAAGCTCTGTGCATTTCCATCTTTTTACACATGGGTGGATATGATTTGCTTTTTGTGAACACTGAAATCTATAAAATTGCATCAATTACTTCCTTTGTATGAACATGTACAGTAAAGGCTCAAACAAGTAAAGGTCCATTATTGTGCAGGATGAACATGCTTATGATATGACACTTCAAACCCACTGCCAGTGACTGAACAAAACAATCACACGACTGAACGTTTCTGAAAGTTACACTTTTTTATTATTATTAAATAATCAAATCAGATTGGGATGTCCCTCTGCATTACATGGATCACATACCATTTGAGTACATATACATTTTTATGAACAGGGAACACTTTACTGAATAATGTTAAGTTATAATCAGTTGTGATTAATGATTCTATTTATTCATTCATTCGTTTGTTTGTTTGTTTATTATTAAAATCTTCATTCATGCCATCACTGATCCATTGATTTTTTCAGTGATTCACTATTTTCAACGGAAGGCCTTAAGCGCAAAATACATGATAATATAGGAAAAAACAATAACAACAACAAGAAACAAAACTGTTTGAGTGACTCATGAATCAAAATCAGTGTATGTTTAAACTAATATCTATCACTAAATTACAGATTAACAATGAAAAGAATTTCATTTTTTTTTTTCATTTTGTTCTTTTTTTGTTGTTTCTGGGACATCTGTTCCAACAAACATATATACTGGTTGTTTTTCCTCCTCATCAGGGAAGTGGCCTTGAATGTGTTAGTGGTGTGAGGCTGCCTCCTCTGGTGGCTTCATGTTCCAAGTGTTCAGGGACTGAGGGGTTTTTGTACAGCTCTACCAATGGTTTGTGTCACTGTGGCTCTCTGGCACAATAATACACAGCAGTGTCTTCTGGCTGCAGATTCTGTCCAGTTAGAGTCACTGTCTTGCTGGAAGAGGCTGTGGACATACTGAACTTGTTTTTCAGTGAATCTTTGTAATTTGTGCTGCTACCAGCAACCTGTCCAATCCACTCCAATCCTTTCCCTGCAGGCTGTCTGATCCAAGATGTGTAATAGCTGCCAACAGAATAAGAGACCTGACAGGTGATGGTCAGAGTTTGACCTGGCTGGACAGTCAGAGACGCTGGCTGTGTCAACGTTTCACATTTCACACCTGTGGAAAACACAAACATTTTTTAAATCAAAGTATCCAGTTACATGGCACCAGAAGAGCTGCTGGTTTTGTAAATGTGATGTCAAATCCAGAGAGACTCACAGGATCCAGCAGCCAGCAGCAGCAGCAGAGCTACAGACAACATGGTTTGTGTTGAAGTGAACTGGTGGGAGCTGCTCTTCCTCTTTTCTTTCAACTTCCAGCCTCATATCAACTCTTTATAGCAGAGGAACCAGGAAGGACACTTTGCATACAATCAAACATACGACTGAAGAGGATCTACTCAGCAGTGGATCTAAACTGAGGTAGTAGTTTTGTCCCAAGTGTGACAGTCCTCTAATGTGTGTGACTGTGCCACATCACTTTAATCCACCTGCTGACTGCTGTGATCTCTGGAGAGAGAGAAAACACTTTTTGTTGCATGGAAATCAGCTCTGCCTGCTGTTGGTGTTTTAAATCAGCCTGTTACGTCTTTTTCTGCAATAATCTGCTCAGTGTGTGATTCACTGTATTGCAGCCTTTTTACCTGATCAGTTTCCTGTTCTGATAACAATACATATACTGTTGTATGGTTATAGTTTTACTGAGGCATGTGAGGTAGACAGTTCCATAAGGCTAAATTGTTTATTCAGACTAAACATGTTCTCTGAAATGATGATCTCAGTATTTCATTATTGAGGGTGTTTTCATATATCAAATTTGATCATGTTTCTAAAGCATGCAGATTTCCACGCAAAATACTTTCAGATATTTTTGAAATTGTTAATTTCCTTTTTTCACATAAAGACATAGGTTTGACATTAAGTTTGTTGTCAGACTTTCAGAAGTTGGCAGTGCAGAATCAGGACAGGAACTTCTTTGTGAAAATGACTATCCTTGTTATGCATTGTTGTATGGGAATGTCATGAATGGATGCTATATTTGTGTGACATTTTAAAGATAGCTCTGTTTGAATGTTGTGGAGCAGGAGCTTTCCTTTATTAACAGTTTGGGTGATGTTTTCAGCAACCACCGTGTTGTGCTGGTTTTGGTGTAGAATTCATCATCATGATTTGATCTTTTATTAAATGTGTTCATCATAAATGTTGTTGATATTTCATTGTGTTTATGATGCTTTATTATGAGAGAAACATAATGTGTTCAAATCCCACCCCCCTCTCTCTTTCTGTTTCAGTAAACATTCATTTAAAGCCCAGTCGTACTTCTACTCTAACAGAGCAGTGAGGATGAGGACTGAAGGATTTTGTACAGCTGCTCCACCAACTCCAGTCACTGTGGCTCTCGAGCACAATAATAAACAGCAGAGTCTTCAGTCTTCAGACTGTTCATCTGGAGATACAGCTGCTGTCTGCTGTTGTCTCTGGAGATGGTGAACCGGCCTTGGACTGACTGGGAGTAGTAGGTGCCACCACCAGTGTTGACAGCAGCAATCCACTCCAGTCCTTCTCCAGGAGCCTGTCTGACCCAGGCCATGTAGGAGCTGCTGAATGTGAGTCCAGAGGCTGTGCAGGTCAATCTGTGGGACTCTGCAGGCTTTTTAACCACTGGTTCAGATTGTGTCAGAGTCTGACCATCAACACCTGGCAACACAAAACAGAAAAGCATCACATGCATGCAGTTAGGATTTGAATGAAGATGCTGTCAAATCCAGGTGAGTGAAAATGTTGACCTGCCCAGCAGAGAGTTAAAAGCAGCAGTGCTGTCCTATAGCCCATCATGTTCAAGTGTGTGGCCACTGTTGTCTGTCATCCTCTCTGCAGTCACATAAGTAGAGATGGGAGACATCAAAGTTTTGCATTGACTCCTCCTCACAGGGAGGGATGACAGCACTGTAGTGGATCAGTGTCTCAGTTATTATTTCATGCAGTGGAGAATGAATGTTCACTGTACAGAGTGACTAATGCAATAAAATGTGACCCACAGGTAATCAAACATGCTTGGCTACACTGGAAACACAGTTAGCATCATGTGAACTGGGGTCAGCAATGTTAGCTCAGAGTTTCTGTTGCTGATGAAAGTGAACTGATGAGTAACAAGTTAGCCGACTTGAAGCTGACATCAAAACAACCATGCATGGCTCTGTTAATATGAAAGTGGGATAAACATGGAAATTAGGAGAAGGTCATTGTGGTCTTCATACTCTTATCATAACCAGGAGGTGATGGTGGTGTTGTGAGGTTATTCAGTAAACTGTATACATGCATGATGATCTCACACAAAACCTTTCTTCAATGCAGTTCCCTTAAAACAGATTTTCAAGATTTTGTGTGAAACAGCATTAACATTATTTCTTGGAGTTAAATCATGTGAGTTAAGGAAAATTTTTCATACATTTTCCGATTTTGGGATGGGCAGGTAAGGAGAATTTTTCACTACTATTTGCTCCAAACACCCAATATGTCTATATGTTATGTGGATTTTTTTTACAACTGCTCATTCAACAACTATTGTTCACTACAGGAGATGAGATGGTGAACCAAGCAACTGGACTGACAGCTGAGGATTTGATGGAGCTACAGCGACTGATGGTGAAAACACACTCCAGTCTGCAGACCAGACCTAATCAAAACACTGGACCCAGAGGATGTGCAGGTCACTTAGTGAGATTCATCATAGCACACCAGTTAGTGGGCTTTTCTCCTTGTACTTTGTTCCTTCTTTGTCTCAAATCCAACAAGCCCAGAAGCTGCCACTGGACACAGAGGATGAAGTGGGAAACTACATGAAATAAAGCCTGTTGAAGTGGTAGTTACTTGCATCATGCAACATAAATGCTGATAATTATATCAGTGTGCTGTATCAAATGTGTTTCATTACTGTTTAGTAAACAAGCCTAAAGTCACCACTGTGTTAAAATGCATGATCTTATGTTAACTAAAGCAGATTTACAGTATTCATGATCAATATTTAATTTTTGCTTTACATAGTTTCCAAACTGTGTCTGTGAATAAACACATGAATATGATGTTTGGCTACATGTTTGTCTGAACTAATTTCTCCATGTGAGCCACTTGATTGTAGCTCTGTGTCTCCAGGGGACAGAGTCTCTTGCTCACAGAAACACATGGCATTAAATTAATGTGTGGACTGAGGCTGCCTCCTCTGGTGGCTTCATTTTCCAAGTGTTCAGGGACTGAGGGGTTTTTGTACAGCTCTACCAATGCTTTGTGTCACTGTGGATCTCTGGCACAATAATAAACAGCAGAGTCTTCAGTCTTCAGACTGTTCATCTGGAGATACAGCTGCTCTCTGCTGTTGTCTCTGGAGATGGTGAACCGGCCTTGGAATGACTGGGAGTAGTGGGTGCTGCCACCATCAGTGATACGAGCGATCCACTCCAGTCCTTTTCCAGGAGCCTGTCTGATCCAGTGCATGTAGTAGTTACTGAATGTGAATCCAGAGGCTGTGCACACTGCAAAATTTTTCGCCGTGAATTCACAATAAATTATTGGATAAGTTTTGCATGACTTTCACAGTAAGGATTACAGAAATATACTGTGAAATGTACTCACAGCAATTTACTGTAATTTCACATCTGTGATATTACAATGCATTGTTGTAAAAGCACAACTGTGTACTGTAACTTCACAGCTTCAATGACAAAGCAATTACTGTGATATTACAGTACATTACTGGGGAATTACAACCTTTTGCTGTACATTATTACAACAAGGCCCTGTACTTTTACAGTGTGTACTGTGAAAGTAATGCACAAGTTGACAGTAATTTACTGTGAATTTACTATGTATAGTGTGGAAATCATGCAAAAACTGGCCAGTAATTTACTGTGAAAGTAATGCAGATGAAGTTTCCATTTACTGTGAATTTACAATCATTGGACAATTAACACACCAACACACAACTCTGAGGGAAAGTCAATGTTAGCCCAATGGCATATTTATTTACAAATAAAGGGTTATTCAACATAAATGCCAAGAAATTCAAGAATTCAAGAAATTAAACTTCCTAGTCCTAGTCAAACTTTTCAAAGCATCTTAAAATGCAGAGAAACTGTGCAGAAATTTGCCATTCAACTACCCAGCTGTGTCACAATAACAGTAAGAGGATGGGAATGAGGCCTCCATGGCAAGGTAAGAGAGGAAGGGAGAGAGCGATGAAGGGATGTCGTGAAGGGGTCAGGCGCTCCTCTCAGTCTCAAACATTCTATAATCCACACGCAACAGCGTCGTACAAAAATCTTGTAGTGCAAAGTTGTCTTCAAAAAAAAGTACAAAAAGAACTACTCAAAACTGAGCCTGACAACTGCTGCAGCAAAAAAAAAAAAACTATGATGCCCACTCAAAGTCAATTAGTTTCCTCAAAAGGTGCTCATATGAGGGTTCATTGTTGTCCGCTTCCTGGTCTTTGAGCCTCTCTCAGGATTGATGCCCAAGAAGTACCTGTTAATAAGCAAAGACAGTTTCAGTTTTAAATAGACTTATGTATTGCAGGCAGCATTTATCAAGCTGAGTCATCATCCTTCATAATCTTATCATATGCACACTCAACAGTTCAGTAAAAGCATAATGTACAGTATTTAGGTATTCAAATTTAAATAATAAGACTGTCTGTGGTAAATAGCAAACGCTAACGTTAGCTAGCCTATATCAGACCACACGGGCAAATGCTACAGCTAGCTAACGTTAGCTAGTTAGCTAATAGTGCTAATATCATTTAAAATACCATGGGTGTACTGCAAACAGACGTTATGCATGCAGCTCACCTTCTCCATTCAGCCCAGAGGAGAAGAGGGAAATGGCCTCTTCAGGTTCAGTGCCGAGTTCGGTTATGTCATGTGACTTACCAGGGAATATTTGAATACAAACTTTCACTGTAATAATACTGCTGAATGCTGTGAAATCCTTGCATTTTTTTTTACTGTGTTGCTGTGATATTACAGACCTTGTTGTGATATAACAGGGGTGTTTTGATTTGCAGGATTTTACTGTAAAATAACAGTTAAATGCTGTAAAATCCAAGGATACTGTAGTTTTTACAGGTATTCATTGGGATATTACAGGGGAACTTAATTGCAACAAGTTACTGTAAAATAATACTGTTAATTATTGTGAAATGCTGGTAATTTATTACAGTGTAGGGCATGAACATTTTTGTGAGTCTCCATACTTCTTTCAGGATGCAGGACTGGTATTACCATGTCATTCTACTTGTATTAACACGTTTTCAGAACTGACAGTCTCTAAACCTCAATGGAGGGGAGCAGCAGAGAGCACTCTAACAGCTGATATGCAATTCCACCATAGAAACCATTGCATTTAGGAGAAAATGACTGTTAAACAGCTGTCCACTGTAGTGACCGCTATGCACCAAAGGGTTAATTTATTTTTTCTTACAATTTTGCTCTTTTTTCTTATTTCTGGAAGATCAGTTCCAACAAATATATATATTCAGTGGTTGTTTTTCCTTGAATGTGTTAGTGGTGTGAGGCTGCCTCCTCTGGTGGCTTCATGTTCCAAGTGTTCAGGGACTGAGGGGTTTTTGTACAACTCTACCAATGGTTTGTGTCACTGTGGCTTTCTGGCACAATAATACACAGCAGTGTCTTCAGGCTGCACATTCTGTCCAGTTAGAGTCACTGTGTTGCTGGAAGAGGCTGTGGACATACTGAACTTGTTTTTCAGTGTATCTTTGTAGACTGTGCTGCTACCAGCAACATGTCCAATCCACTCCAGTCCTTTCCCTGCAGGCTGTCTGATCCAAGCTGTGGCATAGCCAGTAACAGAATAAGAGACCTGACAGGTGATGGTCAGAGTTTGACCTGGCTGGACAGTCAGAGACGCTGGCTGTGTCAATGTTTCACATTTCACACCTGTGGAAAACACAAACATTTTTTAAATCAAAGTATCCAGTTACATGGCACCAGAAGAGCTGCTGGTTTTGTAAATGTGATGTCAAATCCAGAGAGACTCACAGGATCCAGCAGCCAGCAGCAGCAGCAGCAGAGCTACAGACAACATGGTTTGTGTTGAAGCTGAACTGGTGGGAGCTGCTCTTCCTCTTTTCTTTCAACTTCCAGCCTCATATCAACTCTTTATAGCAGAGGAACGAGGAAGGACACTTTGCATACAATCAAACATACGACTGAAGAGGATCTACTCAGCAGTGGATCTAAACTGAGGTAGTAGTTTTGTCCCAAGTGTGACAGTCCTCTAATGTGTGTGACTGTGCCACATCACTTTAATCCACCTGCTGACTGCTGGGATCTCTGGAGAGAGAGAAAACACTTTTTGTTGCCTGGAAATCAGCTCTGCCTGTTGTTGGGGTTTTAATGTTACATCTTTTTCTGCAATAATCTGCTTAGCTGTATTGATTCACTGTATTGCAGCCTTTTTACCTGATCAGTTTCCTGTTCCAATTACAATACATATACTGTTGTGTGGTTATGCTTTTACTGAGGCTTGTGAAGGACACAGTTCCATAAGGCTAAATTTTTATTCAGACTAAACCAACATGTTCTCTGAAATTCATTTGTCAGCGTTTTATTATTGAGAGTGATTTCATATATTGAATGTGATTTTGTTTCAACAGTATGCATATACAGGTAGGTCCATAAGTATATGGACAGTGACACAATATTTATCATTTTGCCCTTGTACACGACCACAGTGGATTTGAAAATAAGTGATGAAGACGGGATTGAACTGCAGACTTTGAGCTTCAATTAAAGGGTTAAACAAAAATATAGCTTTAACTGTTTAGCAATTACAACAAGTTTTCTGGTACAAGTTAATCTTCTTTTCAGCTGTTCAAAGAACCTTGTTCCAGAACAGATGCAAATGCAAAAACTTGGAATAAATACCAGACCTTTATATTTTTTATTTTTTTTATTTTTTAATTTGTCATGAAATAATGAGGGAAAAGGCCACAACTGCCCATGAATCTGCTTTTTAGTCAAGTGTCCAATTACCTTTGAGCCTCTGAAAATGGGGTTACAAAGTATGAAAAAGGCTGTAATTCTTATTGATGCCATATTTTTGTTCAAGCTGAAAGTCTGCACTTCCATCACGTCTTGATTACTCCATTTCAAACCCACTGTGGTGGTGAACAAGGGCAAAAATATAAATATTGTGTCACTATCCAAATACTTATGGACCTACTTTCCTAACAAGAAAAATGTCAGGTTTTCTTCAAAGTGTTAATTTCCCCTTTTCATTTGGATAGTCTCAGTATTAAAGTCTAGCCAGTCGTTAAACTCCAAGGTTCAAAAGTCATTAAAGACTCATGAAGAAAGCTGGAGCTGAACTTCTTGTTATGAAAAAGAAGAGAAAAAGAAAATTCATTGACTGCCCTCTAATGTTTCAAAGAAGAACTGTAGTGTAATTTCTACTCCAAAATAACATCATTCACTTTCAGCCCACCATATTATATATAGATGGTAGTGACTGAAGCAAGAGTGTCCTTTTTTATATTTTTCAGTGATGCTTTCAGTTACCAAAGTGCTGGATTGGTTTTGGTAGTTATGTGATTTTTTTTTTTTGTTTTTCATCGTCATTTGATCATTTACATTTATTCACGAAATATTTGTGGAAAATTTGAAAGAAATTTGTTGTGTTCAAATCATTTGTTGTAATTATTTGCTATCAATTATTTTTCTCTCTCTAAACATACATTTAAAGCTTTCAGTGCTGCTCAGATGTAGGAGTGTTGTTGATCTGACAGAGCAGTGAGGATGAGGACTGGAGGATTTTGTACAGCTGCTCCACCAACTCCAGTCACTGTGGCTCTCGAGCACAATAATAAACAGCAGAGTCTTCAGTCTTCAGACTGTTCATCTGGAGATACAGCTGCTGTCTGCTGTTGTCTCTGGAGATGGTGAACCGGCCTTGGACTGACTGGGAGTAGGAGGTGCTGCTGCCATCAGTGTTGATATAGGCGATCCACTCCAGTCCTTTTCCAGGAGCCTGTCTGATCCAGGCCATCCAGTAGTTACTGAATGTGAATCCAGAGGCTGTGCAGGTCAATGTGTGGGACTCTGCAGGCTTTTTAAGCACTGGTTCAGATTGGGTCAGAGTCTGACCATCAACACCTGGCAACACAAAACAGAAAAGCATCACATGCATGAAGTACGGATTTGAATGAAGACGCTGTCAAATCCAGGTGAGTGAAAATGTTGACCTGCCCAGCAGAGAGTTAAAAGCAGCAGTCCTGTCCTATAGCCCATCATGTTCAAGTGTGTGGCCACTGTTGTCTGTCATCCTCTCTGCAGTCACATAAGTAGAGATGGGAGACATCAAAGTTTTGCATTGACTCCTCCTCACAGGGAGGGACGACAGCACTGCAGTGGATTAGTCTGTCAGTCATTTTGTACAATTTAAGAATGGATGTTCATTGTGCAAAGAGACTCTAAGGATTTAATTTTAATCTGGATAAAACATGGATTTTTTTTTAACCCCAAGATAAATACTGTTCAAATTCAAGTTAATTTATTTATATAGCCCATCATCACTAGCATCTGTCAGAGAATAAGCAAAGTTGTAATTAGTCAGCAACTAATCATACAACACAATGATGTGTTATCATATCATGCAATTATATCACTCCATTACATACTGTGCCACAGTAAAAGTATTTATTACAACTGAATAAATTATGGTAGCCTCCAATCAGTATTTTTTAGATCAACTTTGACTTGGAATGAAGACCAAATATATATATATTTCAATATTCATTATCATTTTGCCTCTTCCTCAGGGAAGTGACCTTGAATAGTAGTGTGAGGCTGCCTCCTCTGGTGGCTTCATGTTCCAAGTGTTCAGGGACTGAGGGGTTTTTGTACAGCTCTACCAATGGTTTGTGTCACTGTGGATCTCTGGCACAATAATACACAGCAGTGTCTTCAGGCTGCACATTCTG
This sequence comes from Myripristis murdjan, assembly GCF_902150065.1. Lineage (NCBI taxonomy): Eukaryota > Metazoa > Chordata > Actinopteri > Holocentriformes > Holocentridae > Myripristis > Myripristis murdjan. Next base: position 32,953,593 of record NC_043987.1, on the reverse strand, counting down.
TCCAGTTAGAGTCACTGTCTTGCTGGAAGAGGCTAAGGAAATACTGAACTTGTTTTTCAGTGAATCTTTGTAGGATTCACTATAAGTTGATTTCCTTCCAATCCATTCCAGTCTTTTCCCTGCAGGCTGTCTGATCCAAGCTGTGTGATAGCTGCTAAAAGAATAAGAGACCTGACAGGTGATGGTCAGAGTTTGACCTGGCCGGACAGTCAGAGACGCTGGCTGTGTCAACGTGACACATTTCACACCTGTGGAGGAGAAAATATTCAACATATCAGTGTATTTGACAGTGGAATAATAATAAAGAAGTGGTGCAGTGTGATGATAGAATGTGTGTTTGTCCCTCAAAGAGACTCACAGGATCCAGCAGCCAGCAGCAGCAGCAGAGCTACAGAGAACATGCTTGGTGTTGAAGGTCAACTGGTGGGAGCTTCTCTTGGTCTGCCTCAGCTGACAGTGTGATATCAAGTGTTTATAGCAGACTAGAAGGAAGTCAGCTTTGCATACAGCACAACACCCACATCACATAAAAGGAGGATGGACTGTATTACAAAATATAAGTCATGAATTGAATTTGAATTCTAATTCCCAATAATCATTAAAAAGTGAAATAAACATGTTCATTAATTTCATAAATGTGTCAACAGTCTTTGTAACTTTATATGGTTCACTGAATTGCTTTCAGTGCTGTATTCTTGTAATCAGGTGGCACTGGAATGTGTAGTTTTTTTGATGAATTGATCGAGTGATTGACTGATTGATTAGTGTGTTAGGAAATTCTTTGTGTGTTTTACTGCAGTCAGATGCACTCATCATGACAACGACCACATGACAAAATATCACATTTACACTGATAACACCGACATGTGTATCAGTCAATCTTAGCACACATATACTGTGGTTTCCATGGTACAATGGTGAAAGACACGGGACTGAAAACCAGAAAACAAGACTCAGTTTAACATTTAAAATTGAAGCCATAATTTGTTAAAATGATTGAGCTGAATTATCTTGGCAAGATGTTTGTCTTGAATTAAATTTCCAAAGAATTGAGAAAATGTTGTGAGAGAGGGGGGGTTAGAAACTAATTGTTTTGAGTTGTGCATCATGTGGGTGGAAAACGCTCCACTGCAGCACAAGTGGTGGATCTGGCTCTGAATAATCACAGGCTCTGTGCATTTCCATCTTTTTACACATGGGTGGATATGATTTGCTTTTTGTGAACACTGAAATCTATAAAATTGCATCATTGTATGAACACGTACAGTAAAGGCTCCAACAAGTAAAGGTCCAATATTATGCAGGATGAACATGGTTATGATGTGACACTTCAAACCCACTGCCAGTGACTGAACAAAATAATCACATGACTGAACATTTCTGAAAGTACCACTTTTTTTTTTTTTTTTTATTATTAAATAATCAAATCAGATTGGGATGTCCCTCTGCATTACATGGATCTCATAACATTAGTGTGCATATACATTTGTATAAACAGGGCACACTTTACTGAATAATGTTAAGTTATAATCAAAGTGATGAATGAATCTATTTATTCATTAATTTGTTTGTTTCTTAGTTTGTTTATTATTAAATCCTTCATTCATTCTATTATTCATCCATTGATTCTTCATTCATTCACTATTTTCAACAGAATGCCTGAAGTGCAAAATACATGATAATATTGGAAACTACAATAACAACAAAGCACAAAACTCAGTGACTTTTGAATCAAAATCAGTGTATGATTAAAGTCATATCTATCATTTTTAGTCAAACAGACTTTAGAGACTAAATAAAAGAAAATAAGACTTTTGGAATTTTGTTTCTTTGCATTTTGTTCTTTTTTCTTATTTTAGGAAAATCTGTTCCAACAAACATATGTATTCAGTGGTTGTTTTTCCTTCTCATCAGGGAAGTTGACTTGTGTCACGGGAGCTGGAAGGTGGAGGACCCAAAAGCAGGAGCCGCAGGCAAAAAATGCTCAATGAAAAAACAAAATTTAACCCAAACGACTGGGAACACAAGAAACTAAGGCAGGAAGCAGGAAGCAGGAAGCAGAATGCAATACAACACAACACAAAACAGCACAGAACAGAACAATGAACCAACCAGGAACAGAACTCAAGACAGGACTTAAATACACACGAACTAATGATCAAACAAGACACACTTGGGGAAGGGGCTGGAGCACAAGACAGGAGAACACAGAGGATAGGCTGAGGTTAAACACTGGGAGGGATCAGAACAATCAGGGATAATTGACAGACACAGGACAGGTGTGGCACAGGGAGGAGCAAACAAGACACAGGTGAAATCACTGAAAGGAACTAGGCAAATGAAACTCAGGAAACAGATACAAGACCAAACAAAACACAAGAAACACAAAACCATGACAGACTTGAATGTGTTGGTGGTGTGAGGCTGCCTCCTCTGGTGGCTTCATGTTCCAAGTGTTCAGGGACTGAGGGGTTTTTGTACAGCTCTACCAATGGTTTGTGTCACTGTGGATCTCTGGCACAATAATACACAGCAGTGTCTTCAGGCTGCAGATTCTGTCCAGTTAGAGTCGCTGTGTTGCTGGAAGGGTCGAAGGAAATACTGAACTTGTTTTTCAGTGAATCTTTGTAGACTGTGCTGTAGCCACCTCCACCCAATGCAATCCACTCCAGTGTTTTCCCTGCAGGCTGTCTGATCCAACCTGTCGCAGAGCTGCTAACAGAATAAGAGACCTGACAGGTGATGGTCAGAGTTTGACCTGGCCGGACAGTCAGAGACGCTGGCTGTGTCAACGTGAAACATTTCACACCTGTGGAAAACACAAACATTTTTTAAATCAAATTATCCAGTTACATGGCACCAGAAGAGCTGCTGGTTTTGTAAATGTGATGTCAAATCCAGAGAAACTCACAGGATCCAGCAGCCAGCAGCAGCAGCAGAGCTACAGACAACATGGTTTATGTTGAAGCTGAACTGGTGGGAGCTGCTCTTCCTCTTTTCTTTCAACTTCCAGCCTCATATCAACTCTTTATAGCAGAGGAACCAGGAAGGACACTTTGCATACAATCAAACATACAACTGAAGAAGATCTACTCAGCAGTGGATCTAAACTGAAGCAGTACTTTTGTCCAAAGTGTGACAGTCCTCTAATGTGTGTGACTGTGCCACATCACTTTAATCCACCTGCAATAATCTGCTCAGTATGTGATTCACTGTGTTGCAGTGTTTTTACCTGATCAGATTCCTGTTCTGATAACAATACATATACTGTTGTATGGTTATAGTTTTATTGAGGATTGTGAAGGACACAGTTCCATTAGGCTAAATTGTTTATTCAGACTAAACATGTTCTCTCAAATGATTATCTTAGTATTTTATTATTGAGGATGTTTTCATATATCAAATGTGATCATGTTTGTAAAGCATGCAGATTTCGACGAAAAATAATTTCAGATATTTTTGAAATTGTTAATTTCATTTTTTCATTTATATAAAGACATAGGTTTGACATTAAGTTTGTTGTCAGACTTTCAGAAGTGGGCAGTGCAGAATCAGGACAGGAACTTTTTTGTGAAAATGATTATCCTTCTTATGCAACATTCTTTTAAAGCCCAGTGGTACTTCTACTCTGACAGAGCAGTGAGGATGAGGACTGGAGGATTTTGTCCAGCTGCTCCACCAACTCCAGTCACTGTGGCTGTCGAGCACAATAATAAACAGCAGAGTCTTCAGTCTTCAGACTGTTCATCTGGAGATACAGCTGCTGTCTGCTGTTGTCTCTGGAGATGGTGAACCTGCCTTGGACTGACTGGGAGTAGTAGATCTCACCACTATCATGTCTGATGAAGGCGATCCACTCCAGTCTTTTTCCAGGAGCCTGTCTGATCCAGCCCATCCAGTGGTTGCTGAATGTGAATCCAGAGGCTGTGCAGGTCAATGTGTGGGACTCTGCAGGCTTTTTAAGCACTGGTTCAGATTGGGTCAGAGTCTGACCATCAACACCTGGCAACACAAAACAGAAAAGCATCACATGCATGAAGTACGGATTTGAATGAAGACGCTGTCAAATCCAGGTGAGTGAAAATGTTGACCTGCCCAGCAGAGAGTTAAAAGCAGCAGTCCTGTCCTATAGCCCATCATGTTCAAGTGTGTGGCCACTGTTGTCTGTCATCCTCTCTGCAGTCACATAAGTAGAGATGGGAGACATCCAAGTTTTGCATTGACTCCTCCTCGGACGACAGCACTGCAGTGGATCAGTGTCTCAGTCATTTTGTACAATATAAGAATGAATGTTTATTGTGCAAATGGACTCTAAAGATTGGATGTAATCTGGATAAAATTTAGATTTTTGTAGAACCCCACGATGAATACTATTCAAGTTTTTTTTTTGTTTGTTTTTTTTTTTTTTTTATTTATATAGCCCATCATCACAAGCATCTGCCAGAGGATGAGAAAAGTTGTAATTTTTCAGCAACTAATCATACAACACAATGATGTGTTATCATATCCTGCAAATATATCATTCCATTACATACTGCACTACAGTAAGATGGTTTATTACAATTAAATAATTTAACCCATCAATTTTTTTCTTAAATCAACTTTGATTTGGAATAATGACCAAATAAATATATTTTGAATTTGAAACATTTTGCCTTTCCATAAGGGAAGATGTCTTGAACATGTTATTGGTGTGAGGCTCCCTCCTCTGGTGGCTTCATGTTCCAAGTGTTCAGGGACTGAGGGGTTTTTGTACAGCTCTACCAATGGTTTGTGTCACTGTGGATCTCTGGCACAATAATACACAGCAGTGTCTTCAGGCTGCAGATTCTGTCCAGTTAGAGTCACTGTCTTGCTGGAAGAGTCTAAGGAAATACTGAACTTGTTTTTCAGTGAATCTTTGTAGCGTTCATTGCCATAGCTATCTTTATATCCAATCCACTCCAGTGTTTTTCCTGCAGGCTGTCTGATCCAAGCTGTGAAATAGCTAAGAGAATAAGAGACCTGACAGGTGATGGTCAGAGTTTGACCTGGCCGGACAGTCAGAGACGCTGGCTGTGTCAACGTTTCACATTTCACACCTGTGGAGGAGAAAATATTCAACATATCAGTGTATCTGACAGTGGAATAATCATAAAGAAGTGGTGCAGTGTGATGATAGAGTGTGTTTGTCCCTCAAAGAGACTCACAGGATCCAGCAGCCAGCAGCAGCAGCAGAGCTACAGAGAACATGCTTGGTGTTGAAGGTCAACTGGTGGGAGCTTCTCTTGGTCTGCCTCAGCTGACAGTGTGATATCAAGTGTTTATAGCAGACTAGAAGGAAGTCAGCTTTGCATACAGCACAACACTCACATCACATAAAAGGAGGGTGGACTGTTTCATTACAAGCATTTAAAGCATGAATTGCCAGTTGTTGTCTCTTCTCATGAAGTAGGAACGACAAACTATTTATTTACTCCACTTTTTAACAATTGAACAGAAAAATTGGCTTTGTTTTTAAATGATAAATTGGTACCTCATCCACTCTGATTTTTTTTTTTTTTTTTTTTTTTGTATGCTTTGGAAAGAAATTAAGTTTAGAAAATATGAAGTGAGAAAGTTCAATTTAATCATGTTTTTCCTTAATCAGTTCCTGTTCTGGTAACAACACATATCTTGTTGTATAGTTCTAGTTGTATGAAGCCTGTCAAGGATACAATTCCAGTGCTAATTAAACTTTATTAATATCACACCAACATGTCCACTGATATTTATTGTGCTTGATTTTTTCATTTGAAATTATTTGACATGTTTTGAATTCAAAAGCGGGCAGTGCAGAATTACATTATTATGAATTGTTGCATGGGAATGTCATTAATGGATGCTATATTTCATTATCATTGTTATTTTCTCTACAGTCAGCTCCATGGATGAAAACAATAATTCAGGAGCTGAATAATCCCAGTGTGAGTGTACTGGTGGTAAATAGAGGAAGTAGTTTTTGTACGTCTTTCCTATGACTGTCTCTCACTGTGTCTGTTCGGGCACAATAATACACGGCTGTGTCCTCAGTCTTCAGACTGTTCATGTGGAGATACACCTCACTGCTGGAGTCGTCTCTGGAGATGGTGAATCGACCCTGGACTGACTGGGAGTAGTAGATAGGAGAACTAGCTGTGCTAATATAGGCGATGCACTCCAGTCCTTTACCAGGAGCCTGTCTGATCCAGCTCCAACGTGAGCCTCAAAAGCTAAATCCAGAGGTTGTGCAGGTGAGTTTGTGGGATCCTCCAGGCTTTTTAACCACTGGTTCAGACTCTGTTATGGTTTGAGCCTCAACACCCATGGGAACAAACACAGCAACCACCAGCAGCATGACTTTTCTGTGAGCCATGACTGCAGTGTGATCAGTATGTCCTCAAATCCATGAACCCCGATAAATATGACATGAACTGAATCTCTGAGAGAATTTGTTTACTGCAAGCTCCTCCCCTCAGTTTCAGGGTTTCTGATTCAATTCAAATGAATGAACACAGTATGATACAAAGTAAGATGGTCTGATAAAGTTCAACAACGTAATAACAGTCCATTGAAATTGCAATTCAGTAATAGAAATGTTTTATTTTAAGGTTGTACTTGATTTGTAATTTGTTGCTTTTATAGAGAAAGTATTTTATACGTACTTAAATATTTCCTTATATTAGTACCGGTATATTTACTAAATTTACATTGTTATTTATTGTTTCAGTACATTCAGATCTTTGTGTTCAGGACATTTACATTCTATGTTCAACATGTTCAAAAGTAGTTGAATGTGCTTTTCTATCTATACTGCAACATGTTTTGCCCATATACCTTGTTTTGCATATGATAGTAATTACTCTCAGTCAGCTGGTTTAGCATGACAGAGTTTTAATGGTTTCAGTGTTTGTGTGTTGCTGGAAGCCATGGACACACACAGTAACCTGCAGCCTGTAGAGGAAGCAGCTGCTCAGGAACTGAAATCTGTGTGACAACATGTCAGAAAAGACACTTTGATATGCAAAACAATGAAATCTTCATTGAATGATACAGAATATCCATCAGTCAAAACCATCAGTCACATTTTGCCCTTCATGATGTTTCGGAGCAATCAGGCTTAACAAATATCAGAAACTATCAAAACATATCACTGTGGTCAAGTTATGATCATGTTGTAGTCTGAGGATTAAACTCTAGCCAGTCTTTATGCTCCAAGGCTCCAAAGTCATTTAAGACTCATGAGAAACCTGGAGCTGAAGGAAGATACAAACATTTGCTGCCCTCTAATGTTTCAAAGAAGAACTGCAGCATAATTTCTACTACAAAATAATGTCACTCACTTTTCACTCCATCATATATAGAGATGGTTGTGGTTGAAATTTGTACAGAAATGTCCTTTATTTATATTTTGAGTGATGCTTTCAGTGACCAACGTGTTGTTCTGGGTTTGGTAGTTTTTTGAAAAAGCATCATCATGATTTGATCATTTAAATTTGTTCATTAAATATTTAGGAAATATCAAATTATGTTTATGATGTCTTCAATACTTTTGTTGTAATTATTTGCTATGAATAATTTTTCTTTTTGTGAACATAAAATTGAAGCTTTCAGTGCTGCTCAGATGTAGGAGTGTTGTTGATCTGACAGAGCAGTGAGGATGAGGACTGGAGGATTTTGTCCAGCTGCTCCACCAACTCCAGTCACTGTGGCTCTCGAGCACAATAATAAACAGCAGAGTCTTCAGTCTTCAGACTGTTCATCTGGAGATACAGCTGCTGTCTGCTGTTGTCTCTGGAGATGGTGAACCGGCCACGGACTGACTGGGAGTAGTAGGTGGTGCGACCAGTGTTGCTGATAGTTGCTGATAGTCTTCACTGTAGAAATGGACAAATTGAATGAAATTTGATTGATGTGACATTTGATGTGATCTGAGGTCAGTAATTTTATCTCACAGTGACTCTTGCATGTGACTATGGATGAATCAGTGAGGGACAACCTTTTTTTTTATCTCCATTTTATTGCTTACTGTTCAATCATTGTCTTTTCTGTGTATCTGTCTTTATGAAGTTCTTTCATTAAAAAAAATCTTTGTTTTTATTGTGTTTAGCTCTTCTGATGTATTCTTTTCTTCTGACTTCTTGAACTTTTAACATTCAAGGACTTTTAAAGCACATGATAGTTCAGCACTATTATTCATGTTATAATTATTGTTGGTTGTTCTGATGTTTTCTTTTTCTATGACTGTGTGCGTGTGTGTGTGTGTGTGTGTGTGTGTGTGTGTGTGTGTGTCTGTGTATCTGCTCTTGAAGAGAATAACAAATAGTTTAATTGTATTTGAATAAACAACATAGAAATACATTTTCTCACAATGAAATACAATTACAATACAGGTGAATTCTTATCAAATTTAAGAGTTGAATAGTTGTTACTTGGACAAAACTGAAATTTCAGAATTACTTTTGTTTAGTGGTGCTTTGTAGATGAGTGACTGACTAAAAGTGAATTAATGTATGAGATGAAAATAATTCATGATTTTTGGTGCAGTTGTTAGGTGAAGTCAAGTCACCACTGTGTTAAAATGCATGATCTTATGTTAACTAATGCAGATTCACAGTATTCATGATCAATATATAATTGTTGCATTACATCGTTGGCAAACTGTGTCTGTTAATAAACACATGAATATGATCTTTGGGTGCATGTTTATCTGAACTTCTTTCTCCATGTGAGCCACTTGTTTGTAACTCTGTATCTCCAGGAGACAGAGTCTCTTGCTCACAGAAACACATGGCATTAAATTAATCAGTGGTCTGAGGCTGCCTCCTCTGGTGGCTTCATGTTCCAAGTGTTCAGGGACTGAGGGGTTTTTGTACAGCTCTACCAATGGTTTGTGTCACTGTGGATCTCTGGCACAATAATACACAGCAGTGTCTTCAGGCTGCACATTCTGTCCAGTTAGAGTCACTGTGTTGCTGGAAGAGGCAACAGAAATACTGAACTTGTTTTTCAGTGAATCTTTGTATTCTTCATTGCCATAGCTATCTTTCTGTCCAATCCACTCCAGTCCTTTCCCTGCAGGCTGTCTGATCCAAGATGTGTAATAGCTAAGAGAATAAGAGACCTGACAGGTGATGGTCAGAGTTTGACCTGGCCGGACAGTCAGAGACGCTGGCTGTGTCAATGTTTCACATTTCACACCTGTGGAGGAGAAAAGATTGAACATATCAGTGTATCTGACAGTGGAATAATAATAAAGAAGTGGTGCAGTGTGATGATAGAGTGTGTGTTTGTCCCTCAAAGAGACTCACAGGATCCAGCAGCCAGCAGCAGCAGCAGAGCTACAGAGAACATGCTTGGTGTTGAAGGTCAACTGGTGGGAGCTTCTCTTGGTCTGCCTCAGCTGACAGTGTGATATCAAGTGTTTATAGCAGACTAGAAGGAAGTCAGCTTTGCATACAGCACAACACTCACATCACATAAAAGGAGGATGGACTGTATTACAAATATTTAAGTCATGAATTGAATTTGACTTCTAATTCCCAATAGTCATTAAAAAGTGAAAGAAACATGTTCATTAATTTCATAAACGTGTCAGCAGCAGTCTTTGTAACTTTATATGGTTCACTGAATTGCTTCCAGTGCTGTATTTCTGCAATCAGGTGGCACTAGAATGTGTAGTTTGTTTGATGAATTGATCGAGTGATTGACTGATTGATTAGTCTGTTAGGAAACTCCTTGTGTGTCTTATTGCAGTCAGATGCACTCAACATCACAAAGACCACATATCAAAATATCACATTTACACTGATAACACTGACATGTGTATCAGTCAATCTTAGCACACATATGCTGTGGTTTCCATGGTACAATGGTGAAAGACACGGGACTGAAAACCAGAAAACAAGACTCAGTTTAACGTTTAAAATTGAAGACATTATTTGTTAAAATGGCTGAGCTGAATTATCTCGGCAAGATGTTTGTCTTGAATTCAATTTCCAAAGAATTGAGAAAATGCTGCGAGAGAGGGGGGGATGAGAAAATAATTGTTTTGAGTTGTGCATCATGTGGGTGGAAAACACTCCGCTGCAGCACAAGTGGTGGATCTGGCTCTGAATAATCACAGGCTCTGTGCATTTCCATCTTTTTACACATGGGTGGATATGATTTGCTTTTTGTGAACACTGAAATGTATAAAATTGCATCAATTCCTTCCTTTGTATGAACACATACAGTAAAGGCTCCAACAAGTAAAGGTCCAATATTATGCAGGATGAACATGGTTATGATGTGACACTTCAAACCCACTGCCAGTGACTGAACAAAACAATCACACGACTGAACATTTCTGAAAGTTACACTTTCGTCTGGATGTGCGTGGGTGGAAGGTATTTCACACAACAAGGAAGATCCGTTTAGGAACTTTACTGAAGTTTGCTTGGTAAGTACAGAACATGCAGCTGTATACAATAATATTGGTGAGTGTTGCTGAGTTGGGTCGTGGTCCCTAGCTCGGGCACAGAACAGCGAGCCTGTCTGTCCATGCAGTGAGCCGTGGGCACCATTCAACAACCAACTTCCTACTGGGGAATCCAGTGGGGAGACCCCGCCACATATCCCATGCGCGTGCACGCTATGCTTACTGACCAATAGAGACGCTACACCTAGCAACACGCAATACATCCTGCACGGGAACAAAGGAGGGTCAAACATAGTCACTGTGGTCTGTCCTACAATATATATTCAGTGGTTGTTTTTCCTTCTCATCAGGGAAGTGGCCTTGAATGTGTTAGTGGTGTGAGGCTGCCTCCTCTGGTGGCTTCATGTTCCAAGTGTTCAGGGACTGAGGGGTTTTTGTACAGCTCTACCAATGGTTTGTGTCACTGTGGCTCTGTGGCACAATAATACACAGCAGTGTCTTCAGGCTGCACATTCTGTCCAGTTAGAGTCACTGTGTCGCTGGAAGAGTCTAAGGAAATACTGAACTTGTTTTTCAGTGAATCTTTGTAGTTTTCATCATCAGTATGTTTGCTCCCAATCCACTCCATTGCTTTCCCTGCAGGCTGTCTGATCCAAGCTGTGTAATCGCCTTCAACAGAATAAGAGACCTGACAGGTGATGGTCAGAGTTTGACCTGGCCGGACAGTCAGAGATGCTGGCTGTGTCAACGTTTCACGTTTCAAAATAAGAGACCTGACAAATCAGCTCTGCCTGCTGTTGGGGTTTTAAATCAACCTGTTACGTCTTTTTCTGCAATAATCTGTTCAGTGTGTGATTCACTGTATTGCAGCCTTTTTACCTGATCAGTTTCCTTTTCCAATAACATTACATATACTGTTGTATGGTTCTAGTTTTACTGAGGCTTGTGAAGGACATAGTTCCATAAAGCTAAATTTTAAATCAGACTAAACCAACATGTTCTCTGAAATTCATTTATCACTATTTTATTATTGAGGCTGATTTCATATATTAAATGTGATCTTGTTTCAACAGTATGCATATACAGGTAGGTCCATAAGTATTTGGACAGCGACATAATATTTATAATTTTGCCGTCTTACACCACCACAGTGGATTTGAAAATGAGTGATGAAGACAGGATTGAACTGCTGACTTTGAGCTTTAATTTAACAAAAATATAGCTTTATCTGTTTAGTAATTACAACCAGTTTTCTGTTACAAGTTAATCTTCCTTTCATCTGTCCAAAGAACCTTGTTCCAGAACTGGGCAGGCTTTTTTAGATGCTTTTTTCTGTAAAGTCAAATCTGGCCTTCCTGTTCTTGAGTGACACCAGTGGTTTGCACCTTGCTGTGCACCTTCTGTATTTATTTTCTCACAAATGTCTCTTGACTGTAGATTTGGACAATGATATGCCAACCTCCTTGAGAGGAAGGTATATCATTGTCGTACTTCAGGATGCACCAAACTGTTGATTTGGTGTCTCCTACAGTTGTTGCTATCTGTCTGATAGATGTTTTTTTGTTCTTAATTTGTCATGAAATAATGAGGGAAAAGGCCACACGTGGCCATGAAACTGCTTTTTAGTCAGGTGTCCAATTACTTTTGAGCCTCTGAAAATTGGGTGACAAAGTATGAAAAAGGCTGTAATTCCTTATCAGTTGATGCCATATTTTGGTTCAAGCTGAATGTGTGCACTTCAATCACGTCTTGATTACTCCATTTCAAACCCACTGTGGTGGTGAACAAGGGCAAAAATATAAATATTGTGTCACTGTCCAAATACTTATGGACCTACCTGTACATTCCTAACAAGAAAAATGTCAGATTTTCTGCAAAGTGTTAATTTCCCCTTTTCATTTGGATAGTCTCAGTATTAAAGTCTAGCCAGTCATTAAACTCCAAGGTTCAAAAGTCATTAAAGACTCATGAAGAAAGCTGGAGCTGAACTTCTTGTTATGAAAAAGAAGAGAAAAAGAAAATTCATTGACTGCCCTCTAATGTTTCAAAGAAGAACTGTAGTGTAATTTCTACTTCAAAACAACGTCACTCACTTTCAACCCACCATATTGGATACAGATAGTAGTGACTGAAGCAAGAGTTTCCTTTTTTTATACTTTTCAGTGATGCTTCCAGTTACCAAAGTGCTGTATTGGTTTTGGTAGTTATGTGATTTTTTTTTTTTTCATCAACATATGATCCTTTACATTTATTCACTAAATATTTGCAGAATGTTTGAAAGAAATCTGATGTGTTCAAATCATTTGTTGTAATTATTTGCTATTAATTCTTTTTCTTTTTGTAAACATACATTTAAAGCTTTCAGTGCTGCTCAGATGTCGGAGTGCTGTTGATCTGACAGAGCAGTGAGGATGAGTGAAGTGATGAATAAACAGCAGAGTCTTCAGTCTTCAGACTGTTCATCTGGAGATACAGCTGCTCTTTGCTGTTGTCTCTGGAGATGGTGAACCGGCCTTGGACTGACTGGGAGTAGTAGGTGGTGCCACTATCATATCTGATAAAGGCGATCCACTCCAGTCCTTTTCCAGGAGCCTGTCTGATCCAGTGCATGTGGTAGCTGCTGAATGAGAATCCAGAGGCTGTGCAGGTCAATCTGTGGGACTCTGCAGGCTTTTTAAGCACTGGTTCAGATTGTGTCAGAGTCTGACCATCAACACCTGGCAACACAAAACAGAAAAGCATCACATGCATGAAGTACGGATTTGAATGAAGACGCTGTCAAATCCAGGTGAGTGAAAATGTTGACCTGCCCAGCAGAGAGTTAAAAGCAGCAGTCCTGTCCTATAGCCCATCATGGTAAAGTGTGTGGCCACTGTTGTCTGTCATCCTCTCTGCAGTCACATAAGTAGAGATGGGTGACATCAAAGGTTTGCATTGGAGTACAGCCCTGCAGTGGATTAGTCTCTCAGTTATTATTTCATGCAGTGGAGAATGAATGTTCACTGTACAGAGTGACTAATGGAATAAAATGTGACCCACAGGTAATCAAACATGCTTGGCTACACTGGAAACACAGTTAGCATCAATCATGTGAACTGGGATCAGCAATGTTAGCTCAGAGTTTCTGTTGCTGATGAAAGTGAATTGATGAGTAACAAGTTAGCCGACCTGAAGCTGACATCAAAACAACCATGCATGGCTCTGTTCATAGAAAAGTGGGATAAACATGGAAATTAGGTGAAGGTCATTGTGGTCATCATACTCTTATCAAAACCAGGAGGTGATGGTGATGTTTTGAGGTTCTCCAGTAAACTGTATACATGCATGATGATCTCACACAAAACCTTTCTTCTATGCAGTTCCCATACAACAGATTTTCAAGAATTTGTGTGAAACAGAATTAACATTATTTCTTGAGTTAAATCATACGAGTTAATGGAAAATTTTTTCATACTTTTTCAGATTTGTGGATGGGCAGTTAGGAGAATTTTTCACTACTATTTGCTCCAAGCACCCAATATGTCTATATGTTATGTGGATTTTTTTTTTTTTTATCAGCTGCTTATTCAACATTTTTCACTGTGTCTCACAAGCAAAAGAATAAATAGTAACATCTTAACAGGCCAACATTCATCCAACGAGCCTCCTATTGTTCACTACAGGAGATGAGATGGTGAACCAAGCAACTGGACTGAGAGCTGAGGATTTGATGGAGCTACAGCGACTGATGGTGAAAACACACTCCAGTCTGCAGACCAGGACTCACCTGTTCTAATAAAAACACTGGACCCAGAGGATGTGCAGGTCACTTAGTGAGATTCATCATAGCACACCAGTTAGTGGGCTTTTCTCCTTGTATTTTGTTCCTTCTTTGTCTCAAATCCAACAAGCCCAGAAGCTGCCACTGGACACAGAGGATGAAGTGGGAAACTACATGAAATAAAGTCTGTTCAAGTGGTAGTTACTTGCATCATGCAACATAAATCCTGATAATTATATCAGTGTGCTTTATCAAATGTGTTTCATTACCATTTAGTAAATAGGGGAGACTGGGGTAAGTTGAGCCAAAGGGTAAGTTGAGCCACCCCCTGTTGCTAGGAAACGGTAAAAAATATTGATCATGTGACCAAATATTTAGGAGGAAGGCATCATTTCATGGAGTCTGTGAAGGTAAGAACCACATGGGTAAAGTGGTTAGACATTTATTTCCAAAAAAACATTTTTTACTCTTGAAAGTGAATTTAGTCTATCGTAAGTTTCATGAGAATTGTGTTAAAACCAAAATAGATCATTTTAAATTTGTTTTATACATCAATTGTGGTATCTATGAGCTACAACATGAGGTCATAAACCTAGCATAAAAGTGCACCATTTTAGCTGTGGGGACTAAAAAAGTCAAAATGGTAGCTCTGGGGTAAGTTGAGCCATTTGGCCAGGGGTAAGTTGAGCCACCAGCTCGGGCCGTTTTGACCCCTTAAGCATTTACGAGGGTTAAATATTAAATCTCTAAAACTCCCCAAACTTCACAGAGTTGGTGGTACAGCAAGGAGGTCCGAGCAATTTGTGTTCCCCTGCAACCTCGACAGGTGGAATATTGAGTGAAAGCCAGGGGCGGAGCTATGTGGTGGCCAATAGTGGCCGCGGCCACCAAATGTGTTACATTCATATGTTCATAACTGACCTTACTGTCAGCAAGGACACCAAGAAACTAGTGTTCTAGTGTTTTCTTTCCAAAAACACAGCTGTTCATGTTCTCTTCCCAAGCGCACTTTAAGACATGTTAAAGCAGCTGTTTATTGTACCTGTTGAATTGTGTTTAATAAATAATAATAGACATGAATGTCAAGAAGTGACTGTTATTTAGGGAGAAGGTGAGGGAGGGTTGGGATGGAGGTGGGGAGGAAGGTGGGGTGGGAGTAGGGATACGGCTCAACTTACCCTGCTCCTAGGCTCAACTTACCCCATACACGGGGTAAGTTGAGCCACGAGACCACTTTTTTTGGACATGCTATATTATGGAAACAGTTATGTTTACACTCATTCTGTTTGTTTGAAGAGATGCACAACATCCTGAAATATATGCAGATATATTAGTTAGCGACAAAACTATGATTGCCTTGATGTAGTGATCCTAAATATGAAAAATGGCTCATCTTACCCCAGTCTCCCCTAAGCCTGAAGTCACCACTGTGTTAAAATGCATGATCTTATGTTAACTAACACAGATTTACAGTATTCATGATCAATATATAATTGTTGCATTGCATAGTTGCCAAACTGTGTCTGTTAATAAACACATGAATATGATGTTTGGCTGCATGTTTGTCTGAACTTCTTTCTCCATGTGAGCCACTTGTTTGTAGCTCTGTGTCTCCAGGGGACAGAGTCTCTTGCTCACAGAAACACATGGCATTAAATTAATGTGTGGTGTGAGGCTGCCTCCTCTGGTGGCTTCATGTTCCAAGTGTTCAGGGACTGAGGGGTTTTTGTACAGCTCTACCAATGGTTTGTGTCACTGTGGATCTCTGGCACAATAATACACAGCAGTGTCTTCAGGCTGCAGATTCTGTCCAGTTAGAGTCACTGTGTTGCTGGAAGAGTCTAAGGAAATACTAAACTTGTTTTTCAGTGAATCTTTGTAGTATTCAGTGCCACTGCCATGTTTCACTCCAATCCACTCCAGTCCTTTCCCCGCAGGCTGTCTGATCCAAGCTGTCCAATAGCTGCCAACAGAATAAGAGACCTGACAGGTGATGGTCAGAGTTTGACCTGGCCGGACAGTCAGAGACGCTGGCTGTGTCAACGTGACACATTTCACACCTGTGGAAAACACAAGCATTTTTAAAATCAAATTATCCAGTTACATGGCACCAGAAGAGCTGCTGGTTTTGTAAATGTGATGTCAAATCCAGAGAGACTCACAGGATCCAGCAGCCAGCAGCAGCAGCAGAGCTACAGACAACATGGTTTGTGTTGAAGCTGAACTGGTGGGAGCTGCTCTTCCTCTTTTCTTTCAACTTCCAGCCTCATATCAACTCTTTATAGCAGAGGAACCAGGAAGGACACTTTGCATACAATCAAACATACGACTGAAGAGGATCTCCTCAGCAGTGGATCTAAACTGAAGTAGTAGTTTTGTCCCAAGTGTGACAGTCCTCTAATGTGTGTGACTGTGCCACATCACTTTAATCCTCCTGCTGACTGCTGTGATCTCTGGAGAGAGAGAAAACACTTTTTGTTGCCTGGAAATCAACTCTGTTTGCTGTTGAGGTTTTAAATCAGCCTGTTCCGTCTTTTTCTGCAATAATCAGTGTGTGATTCACTGTATTGCAGCCTTTTTACCTGATCAGTTTCCTGTTCCAATAACAATACATATACTGTTGTATGGTTCTAGTTTCATTGATGCATGTGAGGTAGACAGTTCCATTAGGCTAAATTGTTTATTCAGACTAAATATGTTTTCTCAAATGATGATCTCAGTATTTCAGTATTGAGGGTGTTCTCATATATCAAATGTGATCATGTTTCTAAAGCATGCAGATAATTTGAAAATAATTTCAGATATTTTTGAAATTGTTAATTTCATTTTTTCATATAAAGACATAGGTTTGACATTAAGTTTGTTGTCAGACTTTCAGAAGTGGGCAGTGCAGAATCAGGACAGGAAGTACTTTGTGAAAAGTACAAACGTGTACAAATACAAAGAGAAAGGCGGGGAATCACACGGGGAAAATACAAAAAACAAGAAAAATAAGTGTGAGGTGTGGTTAGAAACCTATAGAGGTTTATATGAAAACCACACCCAAGAAATATACTAATGTTAAGATACACACAATACAAAAATCACAACACAACTACATATTAAATGTTTAAGTTGAAAATATCATGTAAAAAGAAAAGAAGAAAAAAAAGTAAAATCATAATTCATCAATACAAGTAGAAAATAAGTTATACATTTTTAAAAAAAGAAAAAAATAATAATATAAAGTGGTTCTATTTTTCTAAATCAAGAAACTTCAACAGAAGAGCATTTTTAAGTTTCTTTTTGTATATGGACAATGACAAAGAAGAATCAGTTAAATGTACATCGTTATTCCACATAATAACACCATGATATTTAATAGAGAATTGACCACGGGATGTTTTATACAGTGGGAGATCAAGATTTTTGGCTTGTCGAGTTGAGTAATTGTGGAATTGAGAATTACTGACAAAATAACATCGAAAACCAAGAGGTAAATCATCAGTCTTATGTTCTCTCAAATGATGATCTCAGTATTTCATTATTGAGGGTGTTTTGATATATTAAATGTGATCATGTTTGTAAAGCATGCAGATAATTTGAAAATAAGTTCAGATATTTTTGAAATTGTTAATTTCATTTTTTCATCTATATAAAAAAATAGGTTTGACATTAAGTTTGTTGTCAGACTTTCAGAAGAGGGCAGTGCAGAATCAGGACAGGAACTACTGTGAAAATGACTATCCTTGTTAGGCATTGTTGTATGGGAATGTCATGAATGGATGCTATATTTGTGTGACATTTTAAAGATAGTTCTGTTTGAATTTTGTGGAGCAGGTTTTGGTGTAGAATTCATCAGCATGATATGATCGTTTACATGTCTTCATCATAAATATTGTCGATGTTTCATTGTGTTTATGCTGCTTTATCATGAGAGAAATCTAATGTGTTCAAATCCCACCACTCTCTCTTTCTGTTTAAGGAAACATTCATTTAAAGCCCAGTCGTACTTCTACTCTAACAGAGCAGTGAGGATGAGGACTGGAGGATTTTGTACAGCTGCTCCAGCAACTCCAGTCACTGTGGCTCTCGAGCACAATAATAAACAGCAGAGTCTTCAGTCTTCAGACTGTTCATCTGGAGATACAGCTGCTGTCTGCTGTTGTCTCTGGAGATGGTGAACCGGCCTTGGAATGACTGGGAATAATAGGTGCTGCTGCCACCAGGGTGGATAATTGCAATCCACTCCAGTCCTTTTCCAGGAGCCTGTCTGACCCAGCCCATCCAGTAGTCACTGAATGTGAATCCAGAGGCTGTGCAGGTCAATCTGTGGGACTCTGCAGGTTTTTTAACAACTGGTTCAGATTGGGTCAGAGTCTGACCATCAACACCTGGCAACACAAAACAGAAAAGCATCACATGCATGAAGTACGGATTTGAATGAAGACGCTGTCAAATCCAGGTGAGTGAAAATGTTGACCTGCCAAGCAGAGAGTTAAAAGCAGCAGTCCTGTCCTATAGCCCATCATGTTCAAGTGTGTGGCCACTGTTGTCTGTCATCCTCTCTGCAGTCACATAAGTAGAGATGGGAGACATCAAAGTTTTGCATTGACTCCTCCTCACAGGGAGGGATGACAGAACTGCAGTGGATTGGTCTCTCAGTCATTTTGTAAAATTAGAGAATGAATGTTCACTGTACAAACACTGCCTCCAGATCTGAGAAAGAGGACAGACAAACACACCTGCTGTGCAAACACACACATACAATGTCGACATATTCAGCTACATTCACACTCACAGACAAACAGAAAAACAGTGAGTCCAGACATGCAGCAACAAGGAGGAAGCCCTACCCTGGGTCAGAATTGACAGATTTTCATGTTAATGTCCAAGCTGAGGTAGGACTGGGTTCTGTAATCACAAGACTGATTTTGTTTCAGAGCTTGAGAGGAATTGCATTATCATGTTATACCATTATATCATTCCATTACATACTGTGCTATGTTCAAAGAGTTTATTGAATTATATGAAGAGTTTGTTGAATAAATTAGCATCCCATCGGTTTTTGTAGATTGACTTTGATTGGGAATAATAACCAAATAAATAAATTTTGACATTCAATATGGTTTTGACTCTTCATCAGAGAAGTGGCCTTGAATGTGTTAAAACAACAAAAATGTTGGTGTTTCAGGTGAACTGGTAGGAACCTCAGAGGAACACAATGTGATTTTTTTTTTTTATTGAAAATATGATCAAACAATCAACCATTTGTTTTTTTCTGTTTTTGTTTGTGAGCATGGAACAATAATAATCACCAAGGTATTTAACAAAACTGAGTGACTTATGAATCAAAATAAGTATATGAATAAACTCATGTCTATTCTTTCTTTCTTTCTTTCTTTCTTTTTTCTTTTTTTCTTTCTTTCTTTCTTTCTTTCCAGAACATCTGTCCTGCAAGTGGCCTTGAATGTGTTGGTGGTGTGAGGCTGCCTCCTCTGGTGGCTTCATGTTCCAAGTGTTCAGGGACTGAGGGGTTTTTGTACAGCACATTCTGTCCAGTTAGAGTCACTGTCTTGCTGGAAGAGGCTACAGAAATACTGAACTTGTTTTTCAGTGAATCTTTGTAGTATTCATTGCTAGTTATTTTCCTTCCAATCCATTCCAGTCTTTTCTCTGCAGGCTGTCTGATCCAAGCTGTGTGATAGCTGCCAAGAGAATAAGAGACCTGACAGGTGATGGTCAGAGTTTGACCTGGCCGGACAGTCAGAGACACTGGCTGTGTCAACGTTTAACATTTCACACCTGTAGAGGGGAAAATATTGAACATATCAGTGTATCTGACAGTGGAATAATAATAAAGAAGTGGTGCAGTGTGATGATAGAGTGTGTGTTTGTCCCTCAAAGAGACTCACAGGATCCAGCAGCCAGCAGCAGCAGCAGAGCTACAGAGAACATGCTTGGTGTTGAAGGTCAACTGGTGGGAGCTTCTCTTGGTCTGCCTCAGCTGACAGTGTGATATCAAGTGTTTATAGCAGATTATAAGGAAGTCAGCTTTGCATACAGCACAACACTCACATGATATAAAAGGAGGATGGACTCTGGCATTACAAGCATCTAAAGCATGAATTGCCAATTGCTGTCTCTTATGAAGTAGGAACGACAAACTGTTTATTTCCTCCACCTTTTAACAATTTAACAGGGAAATTGGCTTTGTTTTTAAATGATAAATTGGTACCTAATCCATGCTGAATTATATCCATGCTTTGGAATAGAATTAAGTTTAGAAATTATGAAGTGAAGAAGGAGAGGCTGGAAAACTCCATTGTTTTTCCCTGCTTAGTATGTACAGTATAAGTATGTATATAAAACTCTCTATACGTATAGAGGAGTTTGTAGAAATGCAACTTTTTTAGAGTATTTAATCTGCTGTGCGGCGACAATGAAAAAACAAAAATACAAAACTAACTTGCATTTGTTATTGACTTCAAGAGCACCATCAAGAAGTGAAAACAAGAATCTTTAACACCCTGAACTTTCTGCAAATAGTTTTAATGTCATCCTTAATTTTGAAAACATTGCATCTATGCCCAGCTTCTAGCCTCTCTTCCCTTGTTTGACCTGCTCTACAGTGTCCTTATGTCTGATCACTGACTGTGATCTGCTCCATAAAGAGTTTGTCGGACATATTAACCATTACAGTGCTGCAGTGCATGTTGGTAAGTTGTCTCTAAGTGTGTGTGATTAGTGTCATTACATGTCTGATCTGTGGCTGCCCCCTGGTGATCTTTGTAAAAATAAATTCATTGAGGTTTTTGTTCAGCTCCTCTGCTCATTCACATCACTGTGGCTCTTTGGCACAGAAATACACTGCAGAGTCCTCTGGCTTTAAGTTGGACAGTCTCATATACACCATGCTGTTGCTGTTATCTCTGGTGATTTGTAAATGTCCTTGCACACTGCTGGCATAATTTGTTACACTTGCGTCACTATAAATAAGCCCCATCCATTCCATTCCTTTTCCTGCAGGTTTTCTTATCCAGTGCATTCCATAGTCACTGAAAGTGAAGCCAGTTCCCCTGCAGGAAAGACTAAGAGTTTCCCCAGGCTTTTTCAGCACTGGACTGGAGGGAATGGACTCCAGAGCCTGGCCATTCAAGCCTGACAGAGAACAAGGAGAGAAACACAGGGGAGGGAGAGAGAGAGAGAGAGTCAGAAGTAGTAAAACATAACAATCAGTATATTTGTCATTATGTCAGTATAGCAGCATGAAACATGACAACTCACATGGCAGACAGAGAGCTGTGAGCAGAAGAGAGAGTTTGTCCATCATCCTGAGGCTGAAGATGTGAACTCAGCTGCTCCACCCAAAAGAACAAGACAACAAGTCAGCAGGAGGACACAAGTACACACTCTGACACTCTGGATTTGCATGGGGAATTTAGGAGGGAGGGACTCTCTCTATCAGGAGAGAAGAAAAGTATCAGTGACTGTGCTGTCTTTGGCTAAGAAGGGGACATCATGCAATGAAAGGGACTGTAAGGCGCATAGAAGGTGGGTGGATACAAGGACAAAAAAAGTTAAAATAAGGATGAATTTTAACATATGTAAAATCCATTGTGTTTAGGATACCCCCCTCTTTTATTACACCAAATATATTTAACCCTATAAAGCCATTTGTATCATATAAGATACACATTTTCAATTCCGTTTTTCGTTTTTAGTTTCATCAATAATTGACCAAAATACTGTTGTATACCTTTGAACACTTCCGCTGTTCACCCTGGACCGCACCATTGGCACTTCAAGTACATATCATACATCATACACCAGAAAGGTCGTGTAATAACATATTTTTTTATTTTTTAATATATATTTTGTTATAGGACTGAATAAAGGGTTCAGTTTCAAAAAATTGGAATTTTCTGCCAATTCTTTCATAGTTCAGGCTTTATAGGGTTAATAATGTTCATCAACAAATGCATTGTGCTACGAAATATTTGGATTCATTTTCACAAATGAAGCACCTCCTCTAAATTCAACGAAAACAACAAATGTGACACTGCCTAACTTTTATCTTTTTCATTGGATTTGGTTGGGCAAATAAATTAAAAACAAATACTTTCAGTTGTTAACTTAATATCATGATTAAGTTTTGATTTATTGGTGAAATGCTCAAAATGTAAACAAAAACAAAATGCTCTCTGTATTTATTTGCCCGTCTATTAAAAAATGTAACTTTGTGGTTCAAATAGGATTAAACTTTGGTTATCTCATACCCAGTAAAAACACAAACATAGAAACACAACAATCATATGTTCAAAGCCTCTTTATTTCCTGCTAAAGACTTTTCTGTTCAGACAAATCTTTTTAGAATGAATGATAAATAAGCTTATTCTTCAACATACACTAAGATCTACACCCAGTACAACATGTGTTTGTGTGTGTGGTTGAGTGATGCAGTGTGCTGGGTTTTTGTGCAGGTCTGCTGGTGGTTTGTATCTCTGTGGGACAGCGAACACAGTAATACACAGCTGTGTCCTCAGGCTGCAGATTCTGCCCTTTTATAGTCACCGTCCAGCAGAAGTGTCTCTGCTGGAGCTGAACTTGTTCTTCAGAGCATCATTTTGATAAAAGCCGCCTCCACCCCACTGATGGAAAATCCAGTCCATTGGTTTTCCTTTACAGTGTCTGACCCAACCTGTTGCATAGTTGTCATTAGTCACGGCATAGCCAGAGGGCCGACAGGTGATGGACAAAGACTGTCCAGGCTGCACAACCACTGAGTCTGGCTGCATCAGATCAATACTGTACACACCTGTGGAGACAAACATCAGGATGATCCACATCATTCATGTCACTCTGCAGCCTTTATGATGGGTTTATTAGTAGGAATCCACTGAAAGCTACTCATAGGATCCAGCTGCCAGCAGCAGTATCACAGCTACAGAGAACATGGTTTATGTTGAAGCTGATCTGATGTCAGCTCTTCTGTCCTCTGACTGACACACACACACACACACACACACACACACACACACACACACTTCTTCTCCATATGTGCTCAGACTCACACACTCATTTGCATGTTGAGGAGAAAAAGTGTCATCATTTAATTATATTTGAATCAACAGCATAGAAATAAATAACCTCAAAATGACATACAATTACAATGTATGTGCAAATTTTATCAAATTTTCAAAATAGGAATAGTTTGTATTTAGACAAAAATTAAATTTCAGAATGAATTTTGTTTTCTGGGGCTTTGTAGACTAGTGATTCACTAATGATGAATTGACACATGAGATTTAAAAAAAAAATCATTATTTTTGTGCAGTTGTTCAGTGAAGTCAAACCACTGAGCTCATTAATTTAATACAGTCTGCAGCCTTCAATGAAAATTTCCTCACATTGAAAAACTAAAACGTGTGCACTTTTATGACATTATATTTTCACAATATGTAAAAATGTTTTTAGTCAGTCTTAATACAGCTATTAAGGGACTTGTTTGTAGCTCTGTGTCTCCAGGGGACAGAGTCTCTTACTCACAGAAACACATGGCATTAAATTAATCTGTGGTCTGAGGCTGCCTCCTCTGGTGGCTTCATGTTCCAATTGTTCATGGACTGTGGGGTTTTTGTACAGCTCTACCAATGGTTTGTGTCACTGTGGATCTCTGGCACAATAATAAACAGCAGAGTCTTCAGGCTGCAGACTGTTCATCTGGAGATACAGCTGCTCTCTGCTGTTGTCTCTGGAGATGGTGAACCGGCCTTGGACTGACTAGGAGTAGTAGGTGCTGCTGCCACCACCACTGCTGATACGAGCGATCCACTCCAGTCCTTTTCCAGGAGCCTGTCTGATCCAGGCCATCCAGTAGCTGCTGAATGTGAATCCAGAAGCTGTACAGGTCAATCTGTGGGACTCTGCAGGCTTTTTAACCACTGGTTCAGATTGTGTCAGAGTCTGACCAACAACACCTGGCAACACAAAACAGAAAAGCATCACATGCATGAAGTACGGATTTGAATGAAGACACTGTCAAATCCAGGTGAGTGAAAATGTTGACCTGCCCAGCAGAGAGTTAAAAGCAGCAGTCCTGTCCTACAGCCCATCATGTTAAAGTGTGTGGCCACTGTTGTCTGTCATCCTCTCTGCAGTCACATAAGTAGAGATGGGACACATCAAAGTTTTGTATTGACTCCTCCTTACAGGGAGGGACGACAGCACTGCAGTGGATCAGTGTCTCAGTTATTATTTCATGCAGTGGAGAATGAATGTTCACTGTACAGAGTGACTAATGGAATAAAATGTGACCCACAGGTAATCAAACATGCTTGGTTACACTGGAAACACAGTTAGCATCAATCATGTGAACTGGGGTCAGCAATGTTAGCTCAGAATTTCTGTTGCTGATGAAAGTGAATTGATGAGTAACAAGTTAGCCGACCTGAAGCTGACATCAAAACAACCATGCATGGCTCTGTTCATAGAAAAGTGGTATAAACATGGAAATTAGGAGAAGGTCATTGTGGTCTTTATACTCTTATTAAAACCATGAAGTGATGGTGATGTGAGGTTCTTCAGTAAACTGTATACATGTATGATGATCTCACACAAAACCTTTCTTCAGTGCACTTCCCGTAAAACATGTTTTCAAGATTTTGTGTGAAACAGCATTAACATTATTTCTTAAATCATGTGAGTTAAGGAAAGTTTTTCATACATTTTCAGATTTGAGGATGGTCAGGTAAGGATATTTTTTCACTACTATTTGCTCCAAGCACCCAATATGTCTATATGTTATGTGGATTTTTTTTTTTTTTTCTTAGAGCTGCTTATTCAACATTTTTCTCTGTGTCTCACAAGCAAAAGAATAAATAGTAAAATCTTACCAGGCTCCAAACAAGTGGCTCACATGGACAAAGAAGATCAGACAGGGGACAGAGTCTCCAGAGGACAGAGTCTCATTCATCCAAAGAGCCTCCTACAGCGATTGATGGTGAAAACACACTCCAGTCTGCAGACCAGGACTCATCTGTTCTAATAAAAACACTGGACCCAGAGGATGTGCAGGTCACTCAGTGAGATTCATCATAGCACACCAGTTAGTGGGGTTTACTCCTTGTAGTTTGTTCCTTCTTTCAGGGACAGTTTTTGCTATGGGCAATGTGGGCAACCGCCCAGGGTGCATTCTACTTGGAGGCACATGAGAAGAAAAAACAATCGCCAGTTTTCAGGCATCAGGCGTGCCGGCCGCGGCACCGGCCGGTACCGCGCCCACCCGGTCAGGTCTGGCGGATCTGACAGGTGAGCGGCCTGATGCCGACTGATGGTGCCCCCTGATGCCGACTGATGGTGCCCCGGTGCCGCGGCCGACTGGTGCTGCGGGGGCGCAGGCAGGGTTGGAGTAGTAACATGAAAGGGTGCAAGCCAGTAATTTCGCCTAGTGCGGCAACATAGGCAGAACCGCCACTGTCTTCTTTGTCTCAAATCCAACAAGCCCAGAAGCTGCCACTGGACACAGAAGATGAAGTGGGAAACTACATTAAATAAAGCCTGTTGAAGTGGTAGTTACTTGCATCATGCAACATAAATGCTGATAATTCCATCAGTGTGCTGTATCAAATGTGTTTCATTACTATTTAGTAAATAAGCCTCAAGTCACCACTGTGTTACAATGCATGATCTTATGTTAACTAACGCAGATTCACAATATTCAAGATCAATATTGTTGTGCTTGGACCTTTTGCGGGAGTTCTCCTCATCAAATATAGTCACTGTGGCCTGTCCTACACTACCCCCCTCCGGGAGTACTGAGTCCCTTCAGTACAGGTGACTCAATAAACATGTCTACAAAAGAGGAAAACTACAGTTACTGTTAGCTCACATCACAGTATTAGCAACTCAAAATGGTAACAGTTTAATGACAATAAACAACCTCCTTTTATTAGAACTACCCTGTTAGAACTAGATGTTTTAATATAAATTTTCAACTCAAAATTATGCCTTAGCAAATCAACAGATTAACTTAGCAGTCTCTCTTTAATAGTTAGTTCCTGTATCTCTCTGGCTTATGAACTACTCGCCCACTTGAGGTTTTCACAGTGTTTTCTGGAATGCTTCTGACTTCTTGTCCTTTCTCCTGCCCACATCCTGGGGCTTTGGGCTCGATCACATGGCATCTGGAAAGCTCCGTCCTCTGCTGGATCTTTGGCAGTGTCTTTTTCTAGTGGCAGCTCTGGTGCCAACAAAGCATCCTCTTCAGGTAGCTGTGTAGCTGGGTCTTGGCTCCTCTGCAGCACCTGGCTCCTTAGACGCTTGGCCCAAGCAGGGACCATGTCACTGTCGTATGGCTTAAGCTGGTCATGATGCATTATCTTACTGCGTTTCCTCCCCTGGATCTTGTAGAGGACAGGACCACGGCATGCAGAAACAATTAGGGGACCCTGCCAAGGTGCTTGAAGCTTGGGGCTCCATCCCTTCTTTTTGGTGTCGTCTTTCACATAGACCAAATCTCCAACACCGTAGGAATGTTCTCGTGCTCGAACATTGTACGTCTTCCTCTGACGTTCTTGTGCAGTACGGAGATGCTCTCTTGCTGTGTTTTGTGTCTCTTTGAGTCCCTCCTCCAGGTTGTAGAGGAAATCTGCTACTCCCATCCGGTCAGATTTTAGCGCTGCTGCCCCGCTCTGGATATCCTGAGGTTGATGAACTTCCCTTCCGAGCATCAGCCTGTTAGGTGTGAACCCTGTGACTGCATGCTGCGAGCTGCGATAGGCTGAGGTGAGTAGTGGCAGACGTTCGTCCCAGTTCTTCTGGTTCTGGTCCACATAGCACCGAATCATCTGCAGCAAGGTTCTGTTGAACCGCTCGACCTGCCCGTTGGAAGCAGGGTGGTAAGGGGTGGTCCTCGTCTTGGTGATCTGCAGGAGCTTGCATACACTCTGAAACAGGGAGCTCTCAAAATTGCGACCCTGGTCGGTGTGCAACTCGAGGGGGGCTCCAAACCGGGCAATGAAGTCATACACAAGCCTCCTTGCTGTTGTTTCTGCCTCTTGGTCCCGAACAGGGAAGGCCTCAACCCATCTGGTGAACTGGTCAATGATAATGAGGATGTACTTGTTTCCACAGCTGGATACTGGGAAGGAACCGAGGATGTCTAGATGGAGGCGGTCCAGAGGTGCCCCAGCTTGGTAACTTTGCAGCTTTGCTCTTTTCACTAGTCCTTTAGATTTACATGCATTGCAGTGTCGACATCTCTTTATGAACAGGCGGACATCCTCACCCATTCCATACCAGTGGTAGCTCTGGTGTAGGCGCTCAAGGGTTTTTGCCTCTCCTAGATGACCCGAGTGTGGAGGGTCATGGCAAGCTGGAAGAACCTCTTGTTACATGGATACAGGGACTAATAGCAGTGAGGCTGGGCATTGGGCTCCTACTCTCTTCCAGGAGTAGTAGAGAACTCCTTGTTGCAACACGACCTGAGGCCAGCAGAGCCAGAACTTCCTCACTGCAGGGCCCTCGAGCATCACCTGATCTTTATTAGGAAGTGTCCCAGATTCTGTCCACATGTGAAGAATGGAGAGGATGGGATCAGCTTTCTGTAGTTTGGCTAGCTCTTCCGAGCTTGCTGATTGCAGCCAGTTAACCACTGGGGTCTCTGACACAGGTGCTGGTGGCTGGCCTGTTTTCATCAGCTGAGTTACATTACCACGGGTCTCACTGCCGGTTTGAATACATCTCACTGCTAGCGGCACCACATCATCCACATCATCTTCAAACCTGGCCCACTGCTCATGAAGTCTTTGGCAAAACTTGCATCCTCGACATGGCAGGTCAGACAAGTTCTTCCCAGCTTGGCAGCAGTCACATTCATTGGACTGTTCTTTGGTTTGCCTTGACATGGCATCAGCATTCGAGTGTTGCCGCCCTGCTCGATGCTCGATGTCAAAGTCGTATTGGCTCAACTCCTCCAACCAGCGAGCCAACTGACCTTCAGGGCACTTGAACCGGAAAAGCCAGGTCAGGCTGCCATGATCTGTCCTCAACAAGAACTTCCTGCCCAGTAGGTAGTGACGAAATTGGCGGGTGAAACGAACGACAGCCAGTAGCTCACGTCTGGTGACACAATACCTCTGTTGAGCTGGTGTAAGGTGGCTGCTGGCGTACGTGAGAACTTGCTCTTCACCCCACTGCAGTTGTGACAGAACAGCTCCAATACTGTGGCTCGAAGCATCGGTGTCGAGGATGTACTTGCCTCCAACAGTGGGGTATTCCAGCACTGGGGTAGTCGTTAGCTTCTCCTTTAGCTGTGTGAAAGCATCCTGGTGTTCACCTGTTCACAGGAACGTGGCATCCTTCTTTGGAAGGTGGTGGAGGGGGCTTGCCAGTTCTGCAAATGCTGGGACAAACTTGCGGTAGTAGTTACACAGCCCGAGGAAAGCTTGCAACTCCTGCACATTGCTAGGGGGCGCCCAGAGTTGTACATCTATGGCCAGAGCTGGGTTTGGGTGGATCCCATTGCCACTCACAATGTGGCCCAGAAAGAGGACTTCCTCTTGAAGCAAGTGACACTTATGCCCCTTTTCCACCAAAAAACACCTGGTGCTAGTTCGGAGCTGGTGCTAGAGCCAGTGCTTACCTGGTGCCAACAAAGAACCGGTTTGCTTTTCCACCGGCCAACAGCCAAGCGGAGCCAAGTCAGAGCCACGTCATTACGTAATCGTAAAACGTGATCACGTGGGTGTGCGAGACGCTCGCTTGGAATCACAACAACAAACATGGACGACCCACCGTAGCGATGCAAATACTGCTCGTGTGTTTACAAGCCTACATTGCGGTCCAGAGGCGAAAAACGCAATTATTGCCGGCTACCCGTCGTATTCGTGGTCGGAACGAACGGTGATTATGTTTAGCTTTATGTTTATAGCGATCGCTGCTCCCGTTTGAGTCTGTAAGTCCGCCCACCAATGACGCGGTGGGCCGCGTCATCGGTTCTTTCTCTGGCTCCTTTTTAGCCCCTGCTCGGAGTCGGTGCTTGCCTAGCACCAGTTTGGAACCAGTTTGGCCCCTGCTTGGGCGGTGGAAAACCAAAAAACTGGTGCTAAGTCAGGCACCGGCTCCGAACCAGCCCTGGTGGAAAAGGGGTATTAGACAGCTTCAGCTTCAGCCCATAGCTGTGGAGACAGCTGAAGACCTGTGCGAGCCGATCCAGGCTTTCATCCACTCCTCGGCCGAGCACAATAACATCGTCCAGGTAAATTAGCAACATTTCCAACTGAAGTCCCCTGAGTACGAGCTCCATTGCCCTCTGGAATGTGCTTATCTGCCAATAGCCAGACTGAAGGTCAAGTGTTGATAACATAGTGGCTCCCCCAAGAACATCAAGACACTCCTCAATCTTAGGCAAGGGGTATGCATCCTTGACTGTCAGGCTGTTGAGGCAGCGGTAATCCACACACCACCGCACTCCTCCATCCTTCTTGCGGACTAAGACGACTGGAGCAGCCCACTCTGATGAGGATAGGATAATAACACCTGATTTGAGCATGGCTTGGAGATGCTTTTCCTCCTCACCTTGAAAACCCAGAGGTGTCCTTCTCACGGGCTGGTGCGCAGGCCTGGCTGATCCTGTGTCAATCTTGTGTGTGACTGCAGACATGTAACCCAGATCGGAGTCACTCTTGGCAAAGAGAGATTGGTAGGTTAACATCAGCTGGAGAAAATGCTGCTGTTGCTCCTCACTAAGTGCCTCACTAGTAGTGCCAACCAGCTCTTGGAGATGTTCAGGAAGATCAGAGATGGTTGCTACCCTTCCAACCATCAGTGATGGCGCACTCTCTGACTCGTTCCCTATGCTGGGCCCTGCACTCTGATCAGGTGAACATGATGGCTCCTCAGGATAAGCTTCAACTAAGAGACCAAGACATGCTCCTTTTGGCAGTGCTGCTTTGCTAGTAGAGAAGTTGCATAGCCTGACTGGCACCCATTTCTCCATGGTGGTGACAACACTTCCAGAGGCTACTGCTTCTGTGATGCTCAAGGGCTCTAGTACAGCTGGAACACCTGGCCTAGGATCTTCCACCTCGCCCCACACCACACACTCAGATGTAGGTGGTATGGTGGTGGTCTCTTCTAGGATCACTCTGGCTACACAGTAGTCTGCTCCATCTGTTACCACCCTGGAGGGCACAAGTTCATCACCAATGAAGACCTTGCCACGGGTGTGGATGACAACATCGTGAGCCTTCATCAGATCATATCCTAGAAGGACAGAGTCATGTATGGGGGCCACATGTACATTCCAGTCGACCGTTTTGGATGCAATTTTAAAGGTGACCTTCAGTCCACGTTTTGCCGTCATGCCATTTCCTATTCCTGCATTACGAAGGTAGGTGTTCTGTAGGTTGTCTGAATCGTCCCCCGAGACACTCCGATACAGCTCTTCAGAGATGACTGTTGTCTGAGCGCCGGTGTCCACCACTGCCTGTGTGGGGATGCCATTCACAGTCAGAAGAATCTGCAGACTCTCACCCTCATTTTTGGTGCAGCTGATCTGTGGTCCCTGTGGCGGGTGACCTGGATTTAGTGTCATCTCTGACTGCGACCATCGACCTAGGTCTTTGTCACCATAGTTGCATGCATTTGTTGGGCTTGGCGACCTGGTGCATTCTCTCCTGAAGTGTCTGGTTCTCCACATTTAAAACATGGGCCAGTTGTCCCACGGGTTGGGCTTGGGGACTGGGAACGCATCCGGCCGGGCTGCACTTGAGGATGGTTCTGCTTCCTCTCCAGCGGTTTAGGAAGTTGTGTCGTTCCTCTAGTTTGCTGGTGCTCCGTGTATGTGGATTGGAGGAAGCTACAGCTGCAGTTTAGCTGTAGCTTCCCCACTGTATGAACAAGGGTTTTGACTTGGTCTGTCAGTGCAGCAAACTGATCTGCAGTCACATACTGGGGGGTCTGCACCCGGTGAGCAGTAGCAGTGACATCCTCACAGGCGTCCGAGGTCTCTTTTCCTTGTCGGAGCTCCCCCAGCTTTCTCCTTACTGTGGTAGGGGGGTCTTTTTTCCCAAAACGCTGAGTGAGCTGCTCTACTAGAAGAACATAATCCTCCCTTGTACGTTCTGGCAGTGAGCAGACGTATCATATTGCAGCTCCTCTCAAACACTCATGCAGCCTGTCCACTCTTTTGGCAGCAGTCCATCCATATTTCCTAGCTTGGCGCTCAAATGGCAACAAGAAAGAGTCCCAGTCATCATTTCCGTCAAATATGGCAAGCTTAGGTCTATGTGCCTCCTGCAGTGTGGGCTGACTGTTGTAGCTGGAGCTATTCAGCCTCTGCTCATCATAGGAGGGGAATGGGTGCTGGGTTTCGCCCTCAGTCTCTCTAGTGTCCCTCCTTCTAACATCAGGTTCAGGATTGACACTCCTCCTGGTGGGTCTGGGGCTGCGGGCCCGCCTGTTGATGACATCCAGTTCAGCTGCAAAGGGACCACCAGCATGATCCCTTGGTCTTACTGGCATCTCCCAAGAGGCCAAAGGTGCAGCAGTATGCCTGTCCAGTGTGGGCCACTGTAACATCTCACCCCCAGCCCCACTGGAAACAGCGAGTGGTGGCGTAGCTTGCTGTGCAGCTGAATCTCCTCCTGTTATGTCTGTTGATTTTGGTTATCCAACAAAGCTTGCAACCATGCTGGGGCTGGATCAGGCTCAGAGGGGCCTTTTTAAATTATTTTTTTATTTATTTATTTATTTTTATTTATTTATTTATTTATTTTTCAGTGTCTCTATTTGTCTCTTCTGTATCACAGTCTTTGCTCTTATGTATCACAGTCTTTGCTCTTAAGTATCACAGTCTTTGCTCTGGGGCTCTATTAGTTTTGTTTGCACAGTACTGGGGTTATGTAGAGCAACCTTTTGCAGGTGCCCTGTGATGCGCTGCTCCACGGCTGATGAGGTGAGGACAGCAGGGCAGCGGCCGCTCTCGTTGCACTGCGCAGCCTCGGCTGGAGATCTGCGCACACCAACAGCCCTCCGCGATGAAAAACCACAGGTAGCAAGCAGCAGTGTTATGACAGTGGCTCCCGTTATTGTTTGCCAGCTCGTGCGAGCCCCCGTTAGCTTCTGCTAGCTCCCGTTAGCCTCCACTAGCTCCCGTTAGCTTTAATTAGCGACTATTAGCTTTCTTCTCTGTCCGGTGAACGTACTCACGGTTGGAAAAGTTTGCAAAGATCCCACTTCTGACACCAGTTGTTATGCTTGGACCTTTTGCGGGAGTTCTACTCCTTCGTCTGGATGTGCGCGGGTGGAAGATATTTCACACAACAAGAAAGATCTGTTTAGGAACTTTACCGAAGTTTGCTTGGTAAGTACAGAACATGCAGCTGTTTAAAATAATATTGGTGAGTGTTGCTGAGTTGGGTCGTGGTCCCTAGCACAGAACAGCGAGCCTGCCTGTCCATGCAGTGAACCGTGGGAACCATTCAACAACCAACTTCCTACTGGCGACTCCAGTGGGGAGACCCCGCCACACATCCCATGCGCGTGCACGCTATTCTTACTGACCAATAGAGACGCTATGCCTAGCAACACACAATACATCCTGCATGGGAACAAAGGAGGGTCAAACATAGTCACTGTGGCCTGTCCTACAATATACAATTTTTGCTTTACATAGTTGCCAAACTGTGTCTGTTAATAAACACATGAATATGATGTTTGGCTGCATGTTTGTCTAATCTTCTTTGTCCATGTGAGACACTTGTTTGTAGCTCTGTGTCTCCAGGGGACAGAGTCTCTTGCTCACACAAACACTTGGCATTAAATTAATTCGTGGTCTGAGGCTGCCTCCTCTGGTGGCTTCATGTCACAAGTGTTCAGGGACTGAGGGGTTTTTGTACAGCTCTACCAATGGTTTGTGTCACTGTGGATATCTGGCACAATAATACACAGCAGTGTCTTCAGGCTGCACATTCTGTCCAGTTAGAGTCACTGTGTTGCTGGAAGAGGCTGTGGACATACTGAACTTGTTTTTCAGTGAATCTTTGTAGCCTGTGCTGCTTCCAACAACGTATCCAATCCATTCCATTGCTTTCCCTGCAGGCTGTCTGATCCAATTTGTGGAATAGCTAGTAACAGAATAAGAGACCTGACAGGTGATGGTCAGAGTTTGACCAGGCCGGACAGTCAGAGACGCTGGCTGTGTCAACGTTTCACATTTCACATCTGTGGAAAACACAAACATTTTTTAAAAACAAATTATCCAGTTACATGGCACCAGAAGAGCTGCTGGTTTTGTAAATGTGATGTCAAATCCAGAGAAACTCACAGGATCCAGCAGCCAGCAGCAGCAGCAGAGCTACAGACAACATGGTTTGTGTTGAAGCTGAACTGGTGGGAGCTGCTCTTCCTCTTTTCTTTCAACTTCCAGCCTCATATCAACTCTTTATAGCAGAGGAACCAGGAAGGACACTTTGCATACAATCAAACATACGACTGAAGAGGATCTACTCAGCAGTGGATCTAAACTGAAGTAGTAGTTTTGTCCCAAGTGTGACAGTCCTCTAATGTGTGTGACTGTGCCACATCACTTTAATCCACCTGCTGACTGATGTGATCTCTGGAGAGAGAGAAAACACTTTTTGTTGCCTGGAAATCAGCTCTGCCTGCTGTTGGGGTTTTAAATCAACCTGTTACATCTTTTTCTGAAATAATCTGCTCAGTGTGTGATTCACTGCATTGCAGCCTTTTTACCTGATCATTTTTCTGTTCTGATAACAATACATATACTGTTGTGTGGTTATAGTTTTATTGAGGCATGTGAGGTAGGCAGTTCCATTAGGCTAAATTGTTCATTCAGACTAAACATGTTTTCTCAAATGATGATCTCAGTATTTCAGTATTGAGGGTGTTCTCATATATCAAATGTGATCATGTTTCTAAAGCATGCAGATAATTTGAAAATAATTTCAGATATTTTTGAAATTGTTAATTTCATTTTTTCATATAAAGACATAGGTTTGACATTAAGTTTGTTGTCAGACTTTCAGAAGTGGGCAGTGCAGAATCAGGACAGGAAGTACTTTGTGAAAATGACTATACTTGTTATGCATTGTTTTATAGGAATGTCATGAATGGATGCTATATTTGTGTGACATTTTAAAGATAGTTCTGTTTGAATGTTGTGGAGCAGGTGCTTTCGTTTATTTACAGTTTGGGTGATGTTTTCAGCAACCACAGTGTTGTGCTGGTTTTGGTGTAAAATTCATCATCATGATTTGATCTTTTAAATGTCTTCATCATAAATGTTGTCGATATTTCATTGTGTTTATGCTGCTTTATTATGAGAAAAATATAATGTGTTCAAATCCCAACCCTACCCCACTCTCTCTTTCTGTTTCAGGAAATATTCATTTAAAGCCCAGTCGTACTTCTACTCTGACAGAGCAGTGAGGATGAGGACTGGAGGATTTTGTCCAGCTGCTCCACCAACTCCAGTCACTGTGGCTCTCGAGCACAATAATAAACAGCAGAGTCTTCAGTCTTCAGACTGTTCATCTGCAGATACAGCTGCTGTCTGCTGTTGTCTCTGGAGATGGTGAACCGGCCTTGGACTGACTGGGAATAGTAGGTGCTGCCACCACTGCTGGTGATACCAGCGATCCACTCCAGTCCTTTTCCAGGAGACTGTCTGATCCAGCCCATCCAGTAGTTGCTGAATGTGAATCCAGAGGCTGTGCAGGTCAATGTGTGGGACTCTGCAGGCTTTTTAAGCACTGGTTCAGATTGTGTCAGAGTCTGACCATCAACACCTGGCAACACAAAACAGAAAAGCATCACATGCATGAAGTACGGATTTGAATGAAGACGCTGTCAAATCCAGGTGAGTGAAAATGTTGACCTGCCCAGCAGAGAGTTAAAAGCAGCAGTCCTGTCCTATAGCCCATCATGTTCAAGTGTGTGGCCACTGTTGTCTGTCATCCTCTCTGCAGTCACATAAGTAGAGATGGGAGACATCAAAGTTTTGCATTGACTCCTCCTCACAGGGAGGGAGGACAGCACTGCAGTGGATTAGTCTCGAAATAGTTATTTGGTACAAACGGAGAATAAATCTTCACTGGAGAAACTGAAGGGCTCAAATTGATCCACAGGAAGTTCTACATTATCACAGGGAAACTTTCACAGATGTGTTTACTGTGTTGACAACAAATTTACTGTCAGCCATGTGGACACTACTGACCGTTTCCCCCTGTTCATGTTACACATCTTGGGTATATTTTCCACATTGAGGTGTTAAGTATTGTACTATATTGACTTTTCACGTAACACAACTGAGGCTAATTGAAGTCAGATATATATTTATTGTATTGTTGGCATTTGTTGGATTTTTTTTTTTTTTTTTTTTTCCTTGTCACTTACCACAGACTGTAGACTGACTGTGGTCAGATATGTATTTTTTTGTAATTGTGTTGTTTCTTGTATTTATGCTATTTGCTGTGTATGTTAGTTTTATTTCTACAGGTCACTTTTTGTATCAAACTGCAGTGTTGTGACTGCACTGAGCTGTATTGTATATGAGTGTTCTTGACATTTGCCCTGTTATATTGAATTTAATTGAAACCTTTATTTATTCTCGGAAGACAGTTGAGGTTTCCCTCTTTTACAATGCCGCCGAGATACTCTTTAAAATACATCAACAACAAATAGAATATACCTCATACATTATAATGACAGGAAATACAGATAATAAACAGAAGGAAGGGAAATACACATAATACAAGTTAATAAAGTTATAAAACTGGCTTATGCAAAATTCGGATTGCACCTGGACTTCAATTAAACAGTTACAATTAGAAACACAGTGGCTAGTGATAATCAAGTTAAATTCTGCATAAGAGGGTAGACTTTCCAGTTTTAAAAAGCTTTGGAGAGCATTCCAGGATTTTGGGCCATCATGAGAAAAGGCAGTCTTCCCCAGTTCTGAGCTAGCCCGGGGGACTCTAAGAAACATTAAGTCATTGGAACGGGTCAGGTGAGGACCTGTTTTCCATTCCAATAAGGATATGATATAGAGAGGTTGCTTACCAATTAAGGCTTTAAAAATAAACTGAAACCAATGTTTGTTGTGCCTTTCATTAAGCGACGGCCAACCGACTGCATCATAAAGAATGCAGTGGTGAGTATCATACTTTGCACCAGTAATAAATCTAAGAGCAGAGTGATAGACTGCATTTAAAGGCTTAAGGGTGGAAGGAGAAGCACCTCTGTAGACCACATCTCCATAATCTAAAACGGACAGGAAGACTGCCTCTACCACCCTCTTTCTGCTAATCATTGGAAAGCTGGTTTGTTCCTATATAAGAACCCAAGTTTTTGCCTCAGTTTACTCACTAGATTTTCTATATGAAATTTAAAAGTGAATTTATCATCGAGCCAGATTCTAAGATATTTGTATGTTGTATGCTGAAACTCTTTCAATGCTAATTCCATTTTTAGTTGTTAAACAAAGGTTATTGTGAGCTATATCTCTGGCCCGAGAGAACAACATG
Source organism: Myripristis murdjan (assembly GCF_902150065.1). Lineage (NCBI taxonomy): Eukaryota > Metazoa > Chordata > Actinopteri > Holocentriformes > Holocentridae > Myripristis > Myripristis murdjan. Next base: position 32,916,887 of record NC_043987.1, on the reverse strand, counting down.
AATTTTATTTTGTTAGCATTTAATACCAGTCTAAGATCAATAAGTGCATTCTGAAGGACGTTAAATGAAAGTTGTAGGTTCTCAACAGCTAGCTGTGCGGAATCTGCAATGCAGTAGATAACAGTATCATCTGCATAGAGATGAGCTTGACAATCACTCAGAGATAAATAATGTCATTAATAAAAATTGTAAATAAAATAGGGCCCAAGATAGATCCTTGTGGAACACCTTTAGTTAGAGGTAGTAACTCTGAACGAGCTGTCCCAACTTTCACACACTGCTGTCTCCCCAACAAGTAGCTCACAAACCATCTGCATGTATTTCCATCCAGACCAATACTGTGTAATCTGTGCAATAGTAGGGAGTGGTCAACTGTATCAAATGCTTTGGAAAGATCAACAAAGAGAGCAGCACAGTGTTTTTTTCTATCCAGGGCAGATATGATGTTATTTACAACTAGAGTGGTGGCTGTAATTGTACTATGCTTTGCTCTAAAACCTGATTGAAGTGGGCTCAGTATAGACTATTCAGCTAGAAATGCTTTGAGTTGATTATTTACCAGTGTCTCCAAAATTTTTGCTAGGCAGGATAGCTTGGAGATAGGGCAATAGTTATTAAGGTCACTTCTGTCCCCCCCTTTGAATAGAGGAGAGATATGGGCCGTTTTCCAGATACTAGGGACTATGCCTGTTGACCTGGAGAGATTAAGTATATAAGTTAACGCTTCTGTTATTAGTGGTGCTGCTAATTTAATAAATAATGGGTCCAAGTTATCCTCTCCAGTTGATTTCCTGGTATCAATGGATTGTAATAATTCATAAACAGCGTCACAGGAAAAATAGTTACAGGGAGGTGCCCTCTACTATGTGCAACAAAGGAGGGTCTGTTTTTAGCAATATCATCATCACCATCATCATCAGCACCAGCGTCGGCACCGTCATCAGTATCATCATCGTCATCATAACCATCATCATCATCATCGTCATCGTCATCACCATCATCATTATTATCATCATCATCGTCACCATTATGGGCCTCATCACTAAACAAGTGACCGGCTTGGGTAAAGTGATTATTAAAGGCAATCTGGCAACCGTTATCTGGCAACCGTTTAATCTGACCATTGTAGGCAGAGAGTTAATGCTCTTGGTTTTGTCAGATTTCACTGCCCTCCAGAATTTTGAAGGATCTGAATATGAGCTTGTGACCAATTCCAAGTAGTAATTTATTTTACTATTCCTGACAGCTGATGTGCACTTGTTTCTGCACTTGTTTCTTGGTAACCAGACTCAGGTGTTACATCATGTGACTGGTAGCAGGTTTAAGACGGTGTCTCTTATTGTCACTGTGGTGTGATGAAGAGCGGTTGACCTCAAAACATCACCTTTTGCATCAAAGACTCTAAATGGATGCAATGATCAAACTGTTTTACTATATAGACAGAGGACTTCAATCTGAAAGGACATCTTTTGTTGTCAGTACTTAGATATATAAACAATTATTTTTTTTTTTTTCAAATGGCTGTTTTTTGTTTGTTTGTTTGTTTGTTTGTTTGTTTGTTTTTTCAAAATAATTTCCATAAAAAGGGAAAAAAGAGTTGACCCTATCTCAAAACTGGCAGTGGCAATAAAGACAAAAATGCTGGTGTTTCAGGTGAACTGGTGGGAATATCGCAAGTAAGGTTCAGAACAAAGTTGACTGGACTTGATAGGATTTCAGAAGACATTTTGGTGTTAACAATCATCATCAAGAGTCGCTGGAGTCACCTGGTGTTAAGTGTGGCCGACTGTTGTCGCGTGAGGTCAAGTGTGATTGGTGTTTCAATCTCCTGGGAAGGGATGAAAGGACAACATTGTAAATGGGAGATAGGTGGTATCTGATGCCTCCTCGGTGGGAATCTCAGAAGGCCAGAAAAGTGCAATTTTATTCAAAAAGAAGTAAAAAGAAAAAAAAAAGTTGTTGACATGAGAGATACATAAAAGATTGACAACAAATTTAGGAATCACTGTAAAAATGTTGAGAGCAAAACTTTTTTGTTTTTTGATTTAGAGTCACTCTTGGTGTTGCCATAAACATCTAGAAAACAATTTAACTAAATTTAATGAGTTATGAATCAAATCAGTGCTTTATAAAACTCTACTATATATATTATTTTCAATCATTAAAAGGTTTTTTAGACCCTCAAGTATTTTTTTTCCTTGTCCTGCAAACAAATACACAGAATAGTTATTTATTTATCTTTTTTTTTTTTTTTTAACTCTGGGAAGTGGCCTTGAATGTGTTGGTGGTGTGAGGCTGCCTCCTCTGGTGGCTTCATGTTCCAAGTGTTCAGGGACTGAGGGGTTTTTGTACAGCTCTACCAATGGTTTGTGTCACTGTGGCTCTTTGGCACAATAATACACAGCAGTGTCTTCAGGCTGCACATTCTGTCCAGTTAGAGTCACTGTGTTGCTGGAAGAGTCTAAGGAAATACTGAATTTGTTTTTCAGTGAATCTTTGTAGAATTCATAGCCAGTTGATTTCATTCCAATCCACTCCAGTCCTTTCCCTGCAGGCTGTCTGATCCAAGCTGTGTAATAGCTGCTAAAAGAATAAGAGACCTGACAGGTGATGGTCAGAGTTTGACCTGGCCGAACAGTCAGAGACGCTGGCTGTGTCAAGGTTTCACATTTCACACCTGTGGAGGAGAAAATATTCAACATATCAGTGTATCTGACAGTGGAATAATAATAAAGAAGTGGTGCAGTGTGATGATAGAGTGTGTGTTTGTCCCTCAAAGAGACTCACAGGATCCAGCAGCCAGCAGCAGCAGCAGAGCTACAGAGAACATGCTTGGTGTTGAAGGTCAACTGGTGGGAGCTTCTCTTGGTCTGCCTCAGCTGACAGTGTGATATCAACTGTTTATAGCAGATTATAAGGAAGTCAGCTTTGCATACAGCACAACACTCACTTGACATAAAAGGAGGATGGACTGTTGCATTACAAGCATTTAAAGCATGAATTGCCAATTGTTGTCTCTTCTTATGAAGTAGGAACAACTAACTGTTTATTCACTCCACTTTTTAACAATTTAACAGGAAAATTAGCTTTGTTTTTAAATGATAAATTGGTACCTAATCCAGGCAGAAGTTAGGAAGAAGAGGCTGGAAAACTCCTTTGTTTTTGTTTTTTTCCTACCTAGTTTGTATAAATACACAAATAACATGTAAGTATGTCTTTAAAACTCTCAATATGTAAATAGGACTTTGTAGAAATGCAACTTCTTTTGAGTATCTAATCTGCTCTGTGTGGTGAAAATGAAAAAAAAAAAAAAAAAAATACAACATTGAGTTGGATATATTAATGACTTCAAGAGCACCATCAAGAAGTGAAAACAAGAATCTTTCTAAGTGGAAGAATGTTTTTAAGTGTGTGTGTGTGTGTGTGTGTGTGTGTGTGTGTGTGTGTGTGTGTGTGTGTGTGTGTGTGTGTGTGTGTGTGTGAGATTTCCATCAGGATTTCAGAAACAAAAAAGGGATTATTTAAATTAATTTGAATTGATCTGAATTCTTCTGACTGGTCAGTAACAGTACAGAGGATGTGAAAAGGGCAGTCAATCAAAACAGATCCTGCTGTTGAGTAGGAGGGCAGCCACATTCAAAACCTGAAAACTCAGTAGAGAATCATGTGAGCCAGGAAATAATGGAACAAAAAGGCTGAAACATCAGACGCAGAACAAGGAAGGAGGCAACATGCTGCAACAGACTGGCACAGCAGCAAATATTTGTGACAACATGAGATTTTTTTAAGCTGTGATGCTTGAGGAACAATTTACATAAAAATCCCATTTCAGTAATTACAGCAAAGATTAAATAACATACCTGTATGTTGTATTCTAAAATATTTGGATGTAACTCTGGACAAATGAAGAACTGCATCTGAATTCACCTAAAAAAACAAATTTGACTCTGCCTAAACTGATATATGTATGTATGGATGGATGGATAGATGGATGGATATAATATTGAATTTAGTTGTTTAAATAAAAAAAAAAAAAAAAAAAAAAAAAAAAAAAACTTTGTTGGTTTCAAATATCATGCAGAAGCCATTTACTGGTGAAATTACCAAAATATAAACTAACATCAGGAAATACTCTCTCTTTATTAATTTGCTCATGTTTATAAAACAATGTAACTTAGTGGTTTAGTTTTTGTCAAATATATTGACTAACACAGATTTACAGTATTCATGATGAATATATAATTGTTGCATTACATCATTGCCAAACTGTGTCTGTTAATAAACACATGAATATGATGTTTGGCTGCATGTTTGTTTGATCTTCTTTCTCCATGTGAGCCACTTGTTTGTAGCTCTGTGTCTCCAGAGGACAAAGTCTCTTCCTCACACAAAGACACAGCTGCATCTTCAGTCCACACACTCTGTCCTCTAAGTGTCTGTGTTGAAGTGGATGTGTCTGTGGTCACACTAAACATTCTTGTCACTTTGTCATTATAATGGAAATCAGACTGATTGACTTATGTTTTGAAGGAAAGAAGCAAATAATTGTTCCACATATATGCATTTGATGATAGTAAAACACCCTGGCTGGACTCAAACCTGGTTCACTGTGAAAAGGACTTCTCCTGAATGGTACATGAATTCATTTTTGAAGCCACCAGGGAACCACATGGTGTTAAATCAATCTGTGGACTGAGGCTGCCTCCTCTGGTGGCTTCATGTTCCAAGTGTTCAGGGACTGAGGGGTTTTTGTACAGCTCTACCAATGGTTTGTGTCACTGTGGATATCTGGCACAATAATACACAGCAGTGTCTTCAGGCTGCAGATTCTGTCCAGTTAGAGTCACTGTGTTGCTGGAAGAGGCTGTGGACATACTGAACTTGTTTTTCAGTGAATCTTTGTAGCCTGTGCTGCTACCCTGAACCCATCCAATCCACTCCAGTCCTTTCCCTGCAGGCTGTCTGATCCAAGAAGTGGCATAGCTGCTAACAGAATAAGAGACCTGACAGGTGATGGTCAGAGTTTGACCTGGCCGGACAGTCAGAGAGGCTGGCTGTGTCAAGGTTTCACATTTCACACCTGTGGAAAACACAAACATTTTTTTTTAAATCAAATTATCCAGTTAAATGGCATCAGAAGAGCTGCTGGTTTTGTAAATGTGATGTGAAATCCAGAGAGACTCACAGGATCCAGCAGCCAGCAGCAGCAGCAGAGCTACAGACAACATGGTTTGTGTTGAAGTGAACTGGTGGGAGCTGCTCTTCCTCTTTTCTTTCAACTTCCAGCCTCATATCAACTCTTTATAGCAGAGGAACCAGGAAGGACACTTTGCATACAATCAAACATACGACTGAAGAGGATCTACTCAGCAGTGGATCTAAACTGAAGTAGTAGTTTTGTCCCAAGTGTGACAGTCCTCTAATGTGTGTGACTGTGCCACATCATTTTAATCCACCTGCTGACTGCTGGGATCTCTGGAGAGAGAGAAAACACCTTTTGTTGCCTAGAAATCAGCTCTGCCTGTTGTTGGGGCTTTAAATCAACCTGTTATGTCTTTTTCTGCAATAATCTGCTCAGTGTGTGATTCACTGTATTGCAGCCTTTTTACCTGATCAGTTTCCTGTTTTGATAACAATACATATACTGTTGTGTGGTTATACTTTTACTGAGACTTGTGGAGGACACAGTTCCATAAGGCTAAATTTTTATTCAGACTAAACCAACATGTTCTCTCAAATTCATTTGTCAGTATTGTATTATTGAGGGTGATTTCATATATTGAATGTGATCTTGTTTCAACAGTATGCATATACAGTTAGGGCCTTAAGTACACTATATTACCAAAAGTATTCGCTCACCTGCCTTTACTCATACTATGAACTGAAGTGCCATCCCATTCCTAACCCATAGAGTTCAATATGATGTCGGTCCACCTTTTGCAGCTATTACAGCTTCAACTCTTCTGGGAAGACTGTCCACAAGGTTGAGGAGAGTGTTTATAGGAATTTTTGACCATTCTTCCAAAAGCGCATTGGTGAGGTCACACACTGATGTTGGTCGAGAAGGCCTGGCTCTCAGTCTCCGCTCTAATTCATCCCAAAGGTGTTCTATCGGGTTCAGGTCAGGACTCTGTGCAGGCCAGTCAAGTTCATCTACACCAGACTCTGTCATCCATGTCTTTATGGACCTTGCTTTGTGCACTGGTGCACAGTCATGTTGGAAGAGGAAGGGGCCCGCTCCAAACTGTTCCCACAAGGTTGGGAGCATGGAATTGTCCAAAATGTTTTGGTATCCTGAAGCATTCAAAGTTCCTTTCACTGGAACTAAGGGGCCAAGCCCAGCTCCTGAAAAACAACCCCACACCATAATTCCTCCTCCACCAAATTTCACAGTCGGCACAATGCAGTCTGAAATGTACCGTTCTCCTGGCAACCTCCAAACCCAGACTCGTCCATCAGATTGCCAGATGGAAAAGTGTGATTCATCACTCCAGAGAACGCGTCTCCACTGCTCTAGAGTCCAGTGGCGGCGTGCTTTACACCATTGCATCCGACGCTTTGCATTGCACTTGGTGATGTGTGGCTTGGCTGCAGCTGCTCGGCCATGGAAACCCATTCCATGAAGCTCTCTGCGTACTGTACTTGGGCTAATCTGAAGGTCACATGAAGTTTGTAGCTCTGTAGCAATTGACTGTGCAGAAAGTCGGCGACCTCTTTGCACTATGCGCTTCAGCATCCGCTGACCCCTCTCCGTCACTTTACGTGGCCTACCACTTCGTGGCTGAGTTGCTGTTGTTCCCAAACGCTTCCATTTTGTTATAATAGAGCTGACAGTTGACTGTGGAATATTTAGGAGCGAGGAAATTTCACGACTGGATTTGTTGCACAGGTGGCATCCTATGACAGTTCCACGCTGGAATTCACTGAGCTCCTGAGAGCGGCCCATTCTTTCACAAATGTCTTGTTTCACAGTCTGCATGCCTGAGTGCTTGATTTTATACACCTGTGGCCAGGCCAAGTGATTAGGACACCTGATTCTGATCATTTGAATGGGTGAGCGAATACTTTTGGTAATATAGTGTATTTGGACAGTGACACACTATTTATAATTTTGCCGTTGTTCACCACCACAGTGGATTTGAAAATAAGTGATGAAGACAGGATTGAACTGCAGACTTTGAGCTTTAATTAAAGGGTTAAACAATAATATAGCTTTATCTGTTTAGTAATTCCAACCAGTTTTCTGGTACAAGTTAATCTTCCTTTCATCTGTCCAAAGAACCATGTTCCACAACTGGGCAGGCTTTTTTAGATGCTTTTTTCTGTAAAGTCAAACATGGCCTTCCTGTTCTTGAGTGACACCAGTGGTTTGCACCTTGCTGTGTACCCTCTGTTTTTATTTTCTCACAAATGTCTCTTGACTGTAGATTTGGACAATGATATGCCAACCTCCTTGAGAGGTAGGTATATCATTGTTGTACTCCAGGATACACCAAACTGTTGATTTGGTCTCTCCTAAAGTTGTTGCTATCTGTCTGATAGATTCTTTTTTTTTTTTTTTTTGCTCTTTGAGCCTGATGTTGGCCTCCCTCACCTGGATACACACCTCTTTGGATCGCATGTTTAGGGTTTAAAAAACAGCTACCAAATGCAAATGCAAACACTTGGAATAAACATCAGACCTTTTTTTTCTTAATGAAACTGCTTTTTAGTCAAGTGTCCAATTACTTTTGAGCCTCTGAAAATGGGGTGACAAAGTATGAAAAAGGCTGTAATTCCTTAATGGTTGATGCCATATTTTTGTTCAAGCTGAAAGTCTGCACTTTAATCATGTCTTGATTACTCCATTTCAAACCCACTGTAGTGGTGAACAAGGGCAAAATGATAAATATTGTGTCACTGTCCAAATACTCATGGACCTACCTGTACCTTCTTAACAAGAAAAATGTCAGAATTTCTTCAAAGTGTTAATTTCCCCTTTTCATTTGGATAGTCTCATTATTAAAGTCTAGCCAGTCAATAAACTCCAAGGTTCAAAAGTCATTAAAGACTCATGAAGAAAGCTGGAGCTGAACTTCTTGTTATGAAAAAGAAGAGAAAAAGAAAATTCATTGACTGCCCTCTAATGTTTCAAAGAAGAAATGTAGTGTAATTTCTACTCCAAAGTAACATCATTCACTTTCAACCCACCATATTGGATATAGATGGTAGTGACTGAAGCAAGAGTTTCTTTTTTAAAATTTTCAGTGATGCTTTCAGTTACCAAAGTGCTGTATTGGTTTTGGTATTTATGTTTTTTTTTTGTTTGTTTGTTTGTTTTTTTTGTTTGTTTGTTTTTGTGATATGATCTTTTACATTTATTCATTAAATATTTGTGGAATATTTGAAAGAAATTTGATGTTTTCAAATCATTTGTTGTAGTTATATGCTATTAATACTTTTTCTTTCTCGAAATATACATTTAAAGCTCAGTCATATTTCCGTGCTGCTCAGATGTAGGAGTGTTGTTAATCTAACAGAGCAATGAGGATGAGGACTGGAGGATTTTGTCCAGCTGCTCCACCAACTCCAGTCACTGTGGCTCTCGAGCACAATAATAAACAGCAGAGTCTTCAGTCTTCAGACTGTTCATCTGGAGATACAGCTGCTGTCTGCTGTTGTCTCTGGAGATGGTGAACCGGCCTTGGACTGACTGGGAGTAGAAGGTGCTGCTGCCACTATTATATCCGATAGTTGCAATCCACTCCAGTCCTTTTCCAGGAGCTTGTTTGATCCAGGACATCCACAAGCTGCTGAATGTGAATCCAGAGGCTGTGCAGGTTAATGAGTGGGACTCTGCAGGCTTTTTATCCACTGGTTCAGATTAGGTCAGAGTCTGACCATCAACACCTGGCAACACAAAACAGAAAAGCATCACATGCATGAAGTATGGATTTGAATGAAGACGCTGTCAAATTCAGGTGAGTGAAAATGTTGACCTGCCCAGCAGAGAGTTAAAAGCAGCAGTCCTGTCCTATAGCCCATCATGTTCAAGTGTGTGGCCACTGTTGTCTGTCATCCTCTCTGCAGTCACATAAGTAGAGATGGGAGACATCAAAGTTTTGCATTGACTCCTCCTCACAGGGAGGGACGACAGCACTGCAGTGGATCAGTGTCTCGGTTCTTATTTCATGCAGTGGAGAATGAATGTTCACTGTACAGAGTGACCCACAGGTAATCAAACATGCTTGGCTACACTGGAAACACAGTTAGCATCAATCATGTGAACTGGGGTCACGAATGTTAGCTCAGAGTTTCTGTTGCTGATGAAAGTGAATTGATGAGTAACAAGTTAGCCGACCTGAAGCTGACATCAAAACAACCATGCATGGCTCTGTTCATAGAAAAGTGGGATAAACATTAAAATTAGGTGAAGGTCATTGTGGTCTTCATATTCTTATCAAAACCAGGAGGTGATGGTGATGTTGTGAGGTTCTTCAGTAAACTGTATACATGCATGATGATCTCACATAAAACCTTTCTACAAAGCAGTTCCCTTAAAACAGATTTTCAAGATTTTTGTGTGAAAAAGCATTCATTCTCGGAGTTAAATCATGTGAGTTAAACAACATTTTTCATACATTTTCAGATTTTAGGATGGGCAGGTAAGGCGAATTTTTCACGAGTATTTGCTCCAAGCACCCAATATGTAAATATGTTATGTGGATTTATTTTTACAGCTCCTCATTTAACATTTTCATTGTGTCTCACAAGCAAAAGAATAAATAGTAACATCTTAACAGGCCAACATTCATCCAAAGAGTCTCCTAATGTTCACTACAGGAGATGAGATGGTGAACCAAGCAACTGGACTGACAGCTGAGTATTTGATGGAGCTACAGCGACTGCAGGTGAAAACACACTCCAGTCTGCAGACCAGGACTCACCTGTTCTAATCAAAACACTGGACCCAGAGGATGTGCAGGTCACTCAGTGAGATTCATCATAGCACACCAGTTAGTGGGGTTTTCTCCTTGTAGTTTGTTCCATCTTTGTCTCAAATGAAGGATGAAGTGGGAAACTACATTAAATAAAGCCTGTTGAAGTGGTAGTTACTTGCATCATGCAACATAAATGCTGATAATTATATCAGTGTGAATCATCAAAAGTGTTTCATTACCATTTATTAAATAAGCCTAAAGTCACCACTGTGTTAAAATGCATGATCTTATGTTAACTAACGCAGATTTACAGTATTCATGATCAATAAATAATTTTTTGCTTTACATAGTTGCCAAACTGTGTCTGTTAATAAACACATGAATATGATGTTTGGCTGCATGTTTGTCTGATCTTCTTTCTCCATGTGAGCCACTTGTTTGTAGCTCTGTGTCTCACAGAACCACATGGCATAAAATTAATCTGTGATCTGAGGCTGCCTCCTCTGGTGACTTCATGTTCCAAGTGTTCAGGGACTGAGGGGTTTTTGTACAGCTCTACCAATGGTTTGTGTCACTGTGGATCTCTGGCACAATAATACACAGCAGTGTCTTCAGGCTGCACATTCTGTCCAGTTAGAGTCACTGTCTTGCTGGAAGAGTCTAAGGAAATACTGAACTTGTTTTTCAGTGAATCTTTGTAGTATTCACCGCCATAGCTATCTTTCATTCCAATCCACTCCATTGTTTTCCCTGCAGGTTGTCTGATCCAAGCTGTGTAAGTGCCAAGAGAATAAGAGACCTGACAGGTGATGGTCAGAGTTTGACCTGGCCGGACAGTCAGAGACGCTGGCTGTGTCAATGTGTAACATTTCACACCTGTGGAGGAGAAAATATTCAACATATCAGTGTATCTGACAGTGGAATAATAATAAAGAAGTGGTGCAGTGTGATGATAGAGTGTGTTTGTCCGTCAAAGAGACTCACAGGATCCAGCAGCCAGCAGCAGCAGCAGAGCTACAGAGAACATTGTTGGTGTTGAAGGTCAACTGGTGGGAACTTCTCTTGGTCTGCCTCAGCTGACAGTGTGATATCAAGTGTTTATAGCAGACTAGAAGGAAATCAGCTTTGCATACAGCACAACACTAACATCACATAAAAGGAGGATGGACTGTTGCATTACAAGCACTTAAAGCATGAATTGCCAATTGTTGTCTCTTCTTATGAAGTAGGAACAAAAAAAATGTTCATTTACTCCTATTTTTAACAATTGAACAGAAAAAATTGGCTTTGTTTTTAAATTATAAATTGGTACCTAATACACGCTGAATTTTTTTGCATGTTTTGGAAAAAAATTAAGTTTAGAAAATATGAAGTGAAGAAGTCTAATCTAATTATGTCTTTTTCCTTAATCAGTTCCTGTTCTGGTAACAACACATATCCTGTTGTATAGTTCTCGTTGTATGAAGCCTGTCAAAGATACAATTCCAAATCTACTAAATCTTTATTAACATCACACCAACATGTCCACTGATATTTATTGTGCTTGATTTTTTCACTTGAAATTATTTCACATGTTTTGAATTCAAAAGCGGCCAGTGCAGAATAACATTATTATGAATTGTTGCATTGAGATGTCATTAATGGATGCTATATTTCATTATCATTGTTATTTTCTCTACAGTCAGCTCCATGGATGAAAACAATAATCCAGGATCTGAATAATCCCAGTGTGAGTGTACTGGTGGTAAATAGAGGAAGTAGTTTTTGTATGTCTTTCCTATGACTGTCTCTCACTGGGTCTGTTCGGGCACAGTAATACATGGCTGTGTCAGCTTTGCATACAGCACAACACTCACATGACATTAAAGGATGATGGGTTGCTGTACCTCAAGCATCCGATGTTTAATTCAAGGTTAATTCCTAACTCCTAATATTATTTATGATACACAATACATGCTGCTTTACATGGCCACTTTATTAGGTCCACCTGCAGGGCTGCCGCTCCCTATACGCAGACTACGCACAGCGCGTAGGGCCCAAAAATTAAGGTTGATAATAAAAAAAATGTCATGATAATTATAACATTATTACATAACAAATATACAAAATGTATAGATTACTTTTGAACAGGCCCACCGTTGTCTTTTTTAATTGTGTACCCTACTCAATTTGAGCAAAATAAATGTTTTACCTAAAAGCCCCCCTGTTTCTAATATTCTGTCCCCCTCATGTATATAAATAGGGAGTACAAAAATTAGAAACACCTCAAAATGTAATGTAGTCCACTACAAGATCTCAGCAAACTGCATCCCCTATAATAAACACAGAATTAAATTTACACATTTTCCACAATGCCAACAAAAACTGAGCATTATTAACTTTCTTAAAAGGTAGAATTTATGGCAGAGCTGTTGCTTTGAACTGCATTAGATTGTACAGGTGGACCTGATAAAGTGGCCGCTGAGTGTATGTTCCCATTAGTTGTCATTCAGACTGACAGACGAGTCAGAAGCTGAATCTAAAACCTCGGACAGTCCCATCGGTTGTGAACGTTATTCAGAAGACGGAGAGGTCAGAGCTACTATGTCTCCCTCTTGTGGTCAGAGTCAGTAATGCAGCAAAGCTGTGAACCTACAGCTGATTCTAACACAGTAACACAACATGTGTTCCTCTAGAGAAAACAATGTTTTATATTAATCACACAAAAAAATCAGCACCAGCTGGCAAGGGGCTAGTGGGAGCCAATTAACATCAATACATACACATTGTCAGTTTAGTCAATGTGTATGTATTGATGCTGGTGCTGATTTCACTGATTACAGAAGCAGCCGATATAAACCAGCTGATTTGGACTGACTGTAATGCCTGTTGAAGCCCATGCGGCGAAACGCTTTGTCAGACTCTTAACAAATAAATATTAAAGTTACCACATTGTGTGTGGCGGAAACCTTTCTTCTACTATGACATATTTACAGTGTTAGAATGAAAAGTATATCAGCTTTTAGAGCCTGGCTTAAAGTCCTGTTTACTAGCCGCTTGGTGTAAATCTGAAACTGGGGTTATTAAAGGACATCATGTGCAGCGTAAAGCCAGGGGGTTATTGAGATGGTGGGAAAGTTTGCTGTTTATTGCTGCTGTGAATGTTCAGTGTGACTTCAGTTCAGTTGATATCTTTGTAAATACAGCAGCTAAGCTATCCTGCTGGGAATGCAGGGGGACAACAGGGAGGTAACATTGAGCCTGGCAGTAGATAACTCGCCACAGTCATAGTGGATGTATTTGCTTAGCAGTCAGCACTCCCCTGGAGTCGCTCTAAGCAGTCCCGCATCTTGAAGCTGTACACTGTTACAGATGTGCAGTGCCCGCTGAGGCGGATTCAGCTCCACGGACAGTGCCCGCTAAGGCAGATTCAGCACCACGGACAGTAGCCAATGAGGCGGATTCAACACCACGGATAGTACCCGCTGAGGCGGATTCAGCACCACGGACAGTACCCGCCGAGGCGTATTCAGCACCACGGACAGTGCCCGTCGAGGCGAATTCAGCACCACGGACAGTACCCGCTGAGGCGGATTCAGCAGCACGGACAATTCCTGCTGAGGCAGATTCAGCACCACGGACAGTACCTGTAAGATTTTCTATGGGGATGTGCGGCTATAACTTTGTTCTTATTATTAATGCGTTAATGTTATCAGTTATTAATTAGCCTATTAATCGTTATTAATTTGTTTAGTCTTTATGAGTTTCCTAGGCCATTGATTTAATTAATTTGTCAATTTGTTTGCATCTGTATATGGAAATTAACATAAATTGATAATAGCTTGAAAAGATGATTAGCAAAAGCCCTCAAAAGGCATCATGGTGCTCAATGAGCAAAGAATAGCAATTAAAGTATGAATACATGTCTTGAGTAATAATCTAGCAATTTTCATGTTGTCTCATCAGACAGAGTTTCCCACACTTACTTGAACAAATATTGATGGATCTTGTGAATTCGTTTTTGGCGTGGTGGGACTTGCAAGTGACATCTGAACCTTTTGCCCACTCCTTCATATCAAGCTTAATCTGACTGGTCAGACTGAAGGTTTTCTCCCCTCCATCCACACTTTGCAGCTTCTTTTCGACTGGTGAAGCCTTGACAGTATCGTTTCCCAGTTGCCATTGCACAGTAAGCTGGTTTGGAAAGAAGCTACTCAGGGTGCAGATGAGTGTGACTGGTGAGCTCTCAAACTTGCCTTCCCAGATGGAGTAGAGTGTGATGTTTGGAGAGATCACCCGTGGCGCTGGAACTCAGCAGAGGTTGGTTTTCAGGTCATGTACATTTTCAAAATCCTAATGTAGGATCTCAGGAGAAGTTATACAAACCTTTTGATTTTAGGCAACTTAGCAGCTCTACCATCTCAACCCTAGGTGTAATATCCCTGTACTTTGGCGAGATGGCAGAGTTGTACGTTTACACTGGCTGGTGCTTAAAGTCAGGTGGAGATGGAGCAGGAGGTGTGTTGCACAGATGTTAGAGCAAGACAGGGAAGAGCGATCAGGGCAGGCAGCAAGCGGAAGCACCGAGTAACACCCAGGTCCCAAAAAAGCTCCCAAAATACAGAAGTGAAACATGACACTGAGCAACAGTGCATCACACACACCAGCTGTGACACCTGCTCATGCCAGGAAAGGAAAGGCACTGAAAATGTAAATATCTTATAACTATTTACATTCTCAGGCACCTCTAGGGATTTTTTGATGACTTCTTACAACACACTGGGAAATAGAAAAGATACAGTACAGAAGCCCCCTGGGGCCACATAGTAGAAAAAAATAAATTCATGTGCAAATCTACACACTCTTTACAAATCTGCATCAGTCTGTGAATCTACACAGATTTACATATTTAAATTCAAATTACATATTTAACCCCAGTTTTGTTGACTTCACCATCGGTAAAAAGAGTCAGTTTGGTCTTGAGATGAAAATTGTTGCACCATTTGCGACTTAAGAAGTAATATAGACTAAAAGTAAATGTACCAGCACATGGGGCAACAAGCCTGTTGATACTGAATTTTGCACATTTTCAGCTGGGATTACAGCATTTTCCTTGAAGAGTAACTATTATTTTATTATAGAGAGTTTGGCAACACTTGTTAAGGACACAATTCCATAAACCCTATAGTTTTTGGCTGGTAATACACTCACTGCTCCACAGACCCACACACACTTATTCCAAATATGGTTGGGTACCGCCCACATCCGAGTCCTCATTACAAAGGATTTCAATAGCAAAAAGGCATTTTTCAGTGATTAACATGGTGGACAAGGAAGATTATTTGCAAGAGATGCCAGCTAAGAAGCCAAGAATCTGTCCAGAGAAGCAAAACGCGCCCAGTGTTTCTGTGAAATATACCAAATAAAACCCAACAGTTTTAAGTGTTATGAAGAAATGTATGAATGACACCACATGGATTTGTTATTGAATGCTGGCCAAACAGCGTGTCTACTGTGGCTGAAAGTACATGAACTAGCTACCTAGACAACTAACTAGCTAACGAAAGCAGTGATTTAAGTTTTCTGTCACAATGAACGTATACAGGGATATGAATAACCGGATTTCTCTGTGTTCCATGTAAACATCATATCGCGGATATGCTCAAAGCTGGGATACTAAAGACCTTGTAAACACAGTAATAAGGGCTTTGCAAGGCCAGGTAGTCCGACAGAGTAAATTAGGTTAAGGTCCAAATCAATAGTTAAATGACTGCCTAAGGCTACCTGGCAATATGATAGGGCCAGATTCTGAGTGCTTTTGTGAGAGATTAGAGACTAAATTAAAGGAAGTGAGCTGCTAACCTCAAGGCTAGCATTATGCCAGATATTTAACGGAGTTCAGATTCTGAATTCTGATGTACCTGTTTAGTTAAGAGACCAGGTTGATTCTGCAACCATTTTTTGAAATACCACATGGTATCAGATTCCCCGTGTTGCTTTCTCTGAGTCACATGTTAATTAAAGGATCCTTCATTTAAAGGCTCAGATGGATGAGCACAATGCAAAAACTCACCTGCAGGTACATTCAGGTGAAAGATTCTAATCAAATGTATAATTTCATACAGTTTATTTAAAATAGAAAGCGCAATAAAAATGTTTGAAATCTGTGACTATAAAATATGTATTTACAGATGACCAGCACTGCAGCCAGCACGTTGGCAGTGGAAGACTCCCGTCCTTCCCCCAGGTCAGAGACGATGAGATGGCTGATGCTACTGATCCAAACAACACTCCTCAACAGGTACATTCATGTTCATCCCCTCAGATTTCAATCTACTGTCTGTCTTTGTCATAGTTTTGTATTTGTGTTAGATTAGCAGCTAAAAAAGTGGAAGGAAGATCATTGTGATGGTAATCTAGTTTGAATAAGGACACCAAACAGTTTGCGATAATGCATCTAGAAGGTTAGCGGTAGTGGGATATTTAGGGCAGATTTGAGCATTCAGAGGGATTTATTTCTTGGTTAATTATCACTCTCTTCTGGGCACTCACGGCTAGGGATGGGATTTGATAAGATTTTAGCAGTTCCGATTCCAGAATCGAATTTGCTTATCGATTCGATTCTTAAACAATTCTCTTCTCAATGGGCAAGGGGAAGAAGAAAAAAATGGACAAATGGGTTTATTAGTATTACCTTTCTCATTGTGTTGTTAAAATGCCACCACTCCTGTCCATCCAAATTACTTTTGCACAACTACATTTGAGTGTTCAAATGATTGAAATATTTATTAAATAATGGTACAATGGTATAAAACAAATAATCATTTTTTTCTCAATCAGGGTACAGAAGAATCAGATGTGAGCATTTGACTGGAGAAGTTCTGATACTACATGGTACTGGGTTATTTCGGTCGATAGCTTAAAAGGTATTGACTAGGGTTGGGAACGATATAGCGATATGACCGGATAACTGCTTTTACAGGTGAGAGATATGGCTGTGTTGGTAGCAGATTCCTCAGTTGATACGACTCAGCCATGAATCCTCAGATGAATTGATTGTGGAGTTGTGGATCGGATATCGCGACACTAGGAGTCGTCTGCCTGAGGCTTTACAGTTTTCATCTCTAAAACAACACGAGAGCTCACCAAACGACTCTCGCGCGCCGTAACGTTATGTTCCCAAACCAAAACTTACAGTATAACTACAAGTAACATGACTGACAATGACGATGAAAAACAAAACAAAACAAACAAACAAAAAAAAATGGATGTAAATTTTGCCAACAGCAGCAGCACCGACAATAGCACCAGCTTGAGCGGTGAAAATAGTGTTTTATGTTTGCTTGTCTTTTCCTGGACTAATATTTGCCACTATTGAAAATTTAAGCCACAGGATATTTGTCATTTTTGGAGCGGCTTTGCACTATTTATTTATTACTATAGTGAATTATGTTCTGTTTTTATATATATACATTTTATTTTCTGATCCCATCCAACAAAATGATGTTCATTCCGCAAGTCTTTTTTTTTTTTTTTTTTTTTTTTTTTATCTGTGTCTAAAAATAAATACATTCACATGGGATTTTGTTGTTGTTTATTGTTTATTATTGTTGAAAGTGACATAAAGCAGCAATGGTCAGGGATATGTGGTCTTTTATGTGTTTGAAAATACTGTAAGAATGTCATTTTATAGAACTGGCTTCTGTATGATTAACGTCTACATCAACAAATGTTAACTATCGAATTGTTTTTACATCGTATTCAAATCGTATCGAATCGTATCATTCTTAACCCGTATCGAATCGTATCGAATCGTTCTGTATTAAAAATATATTGTTTTTTAATCGAATCGTAACCCATGTATCTAGATATGTATCAAATCAGCCTCATGCCAGACATTCCCAACCCTAGTATTGAGGGCTGGGTATCAACAACAGATGACGCACGAGCTTTAGCTACACTCCTGCTGCTGCTTGGATGAGATTCATTAACGTTAGCGTCACTCTGGAGCATATTGAAAACGTGACATTCCTGCAAAGTAATTGCATGCTGTGTGGACAAACGTTTCTGCATGCTGCTAGTACTTCCTCCCTTTGTCGAAATAGAAGTTTTGCAACACACCTTCCGTTAGTGACTAGAAACTGTGTGTGAAGAATTGGAAAAAACTGTTCCCCACAAGGAACTGTAACACTGTGTGTTTAGTTCAAGATGTGTAAACGCAGACAGATTACTTTGTTTTGTTTTTATTTAAAGACATGGATTTTGAAGATTCTGATGAACTATATGATTCAACATAAGAGAGTGCAGATGATTATGTTCCAAACACCACTTCCAAAAGTGATAGTGACAGTGATGCTAGCCTTAAACCAAACCCAAGGGCAAAACGGACGTCTCTCGATGACATACTGAATGCCTCTGGCTCAATGAGCTCTCCTGTCTGTGACAGCACAACGTCAGACCCAATGGCCTTTGACAAGTGCAGCCTTACATCTGAAGCCAGTGGAGCAGAAGACTGTGAGAAGTGTTTAAGGACTGACCCAGAAGCTAAGAACCGGGACTGACAGGTCCTGAAATTTTACGTTTATGAGCACATTACAGCCAACAAAAGGAAATTGTGACGTAAATAGTGTGAAGATTACCAATTCCATGCTATGGCTGTTTTTGTTTACATTCTTCATTTGCATTCATTCATTCATATCTCAGAAAAAACACAATGCATATGTCCTGAAGGTCTTCTGCTTTTATTTATTTATTTATTTGGTTTCTTTTTTGTTTTGAAGTTCATTTGACTTCATTTCTTCAGATTGCATTTGAAGTTAAACTCATTAAAAGTTCTGCAATTAGAATGTGTGTTTAATGTCTTGAACTTCACTTAGTAGTTAGTTGCAGTGTTGGGCAAGCTACTTGGAAAATGTAGTGAGCTAAGCTACCAGTTACTCTGCATTAAATGAAGCTTCACTACACTGAAGCTACCCTCCAGATAATGTAGCAAGCTAAGCTACAATACAGTGGCAAAATGTAGCTTAACTACATCAAAGCTACTTTTTTTTTTTTTTTTTTTTTTTTTTTTTTTAACATGAACCAACTTCATTCCAAGTCATTGCTATCTTAGTGATAAATAAAACTGTCAGTCAAACAGAAAGTCAGGCAAAAAATGTTCAGTTCATTAGTTGATGAAACTGTGCTCTCTCTGCTTTTACTGCTACAAACCATGGCAACAAAAATACACAACATGCATCACATAATAACAAAAAGCAGGTAGTGCATTTATACTAATGTGGGGGAAGTATGTATATATGTTAGTGTGTGTGTATGTGTGCACACCTGTATTTGCATGTAGTTTCTGCCTCTGTGTTCCAAAGTTTTTTCCTTATTAGTGGATACGGAGGCCAGGCATCCTGATCTTTCTTACCAGCTTTCTTAACAGCTGCTTGTTCACGCGACACATGTGCTCGTGTCCCGCTCCAGCAGACAGGTAGGACAGGTACGCGACGTCAAACAGAAAAGCGGCTGTCGGCGACACATACAGGTCCATGAGCGGCGGTGACGTCACCCACTGCTCCCAATCTATGTCAGATGTCAAACCGCAGCAAAAGCTCCGTTGCATTTAAGTTTGAGAAATGGCTGGGAAAATGTAGCTTCTGTGGACGCTACTGTGCTATTTGATCAGTAAAATAGTTTCACTACTTAAAAGCTATTTGATTTGGAAAACAGCGACGCTACGAACACGCTACTGACAAATGTA
This sequence comes from Myripristis murdjan, assembly GCF_902150065.1. Lineage (NCBI taxonomy): Eukaryota > Metazoa > Chordata > Actinopteri > Holocentriformes > Holocentridae > Myripristis > Myripristis murdjan. The sequence continues at coordinate 32,897,243 of NC_043987.1, read as the reverse complement.
GTTAAACTAGTAACGTCGCTACTTGTAACGCCGCTACTGCCCAACACTGGTTAGTTGTAGTTTTATTATATTGGTCCTACGTGTCAGGTGAGTAGTAGTTTGCTGATGCTAGGTGGCTGACTGTGGTTAAAAATATAAGAAAAAAGTAGTTGTGACTGTGTGAGACTTTAAAGGTTTGACTTGTTGCAGGTATGATATGGGTTGGAAAATATCCTGACAATAATTTACTACTGTTGCAATGTTTTGCATGTGAATAGAGATAGCCGGTCTTTAGTTCATGAATTCAGATATTTAAAGTCATGTATAGGCCAACAAAGCTATGGTTAGTGTACCTGATTTTTTTCATACCTTTAAAACCTTTAGAAAGGCTGGTCCCCACAGGTGATGATCGGAAAGTTGGTCCCCACCCAATATGGAAACCAGTGTGTGTGTGTGTGTGTGTGCGCGCAGTGTGGTCAATGCAGTGTATCACGACCCTCACTTCTTGGATCAATCCAAGTTAAACTGAAAATTTACATATCGACTGCAAAGGCGCTGTCCTGTGGCAGGAGGAGAGCGTTGCAGACCCCCCATCCTCTCCTTGAGCCCTCAGGCTGAGTGGGCAGCTGGTGGAGCAGATCCAGTGTCTGGCTGCTGACACTGACTGCCCTGTCTCCCAGCAGGCTTATAACACTCACTTTGAATTCAAAATAAAACAGTTGCACAAAGAATATTTGCTCTTTTCATAACAACAATAATAATAATAATAATAATAATAATAATAATAGATAATCAAACCAGTTAGGACTTATTTTTGTGATAGCCTACTTGAAACTGCAAAACTAAAAACACATACATTTCTATGTTGCCTCAAATTGTTAGCCAGTATACTAAATTTCAAACAATTTGATCAGTTTCTGGATTGACTAAGTATATACAGTGGTGGAAAAAAGTTTTCGGACGGCCTTAAAGTTTTACACAATCTCAAATATTATCATGAAATATTTGTGGAAAAATCTTTTTGTGTTTCAAGGTGTGGCTGCATTAGACAGATACAAACAAATACAAATTATATTTGTTTGTTTATTGTACAAGAAAAACTAACAAAACCAAATTCTTGACAAATTCTTCTGACCACAGAATCTTCTTCCAATTCCTGGCTGTCCAGTTCTTGTGTGCCTGGGCCGACGACGCCGGGCTAACCTCTGTCTCTCATTGATCAGGGGCTTCTTGATAGCCTTGTAGGACCTCAAGCCATGATCTAAAAGTCGGCCACGTACAGTGCGGGTGGAACACTGGACACCAGTTTGGTTTGACCACTGCTGCTGAAGCTCCTGTGATGTCATTCGGCTGTTTTGCCTGCACATGCGGATCAGGATGTGGTCATTTCTTGCTGAAGAAACCCTTGGACACCCAGATCTTGGTTTGTCTTCCAAGCTGTTGGTTCGTCTGTGTTTCTGCAGAGTGTATCCAACTGCTGAAGGACTGCATCTTCACTTCCTGGCTATCTGGCGGCAGCTGTACCCTTCCTGGCTGAGAATCTTGATCTTCAGGCGTGTTTCCTGCGTTAGGTTCCTTGTTTTAGCCATTTTTGTGTCTGAAGAACTTTCAAATGTGCTGGCTTTATATAGACACGAAGCTTGGCAGCAAAAATTGTGTCTTTTAATAAAAAGAACAACCTTCATCACTTGTACCAAAATGACCCAATACTCAAAATTTCTTATGTATTTTTATGGATCCAATCAGTTAAGTTTTTAATGGCTTTTTTAGGATTTGTTTAGTATTTTGGCTGTGACTGTACTAAAAGAAATTGCACTTGAAGACCTAAGAGTGATTCTTAATGCAATACTTCACAAATGCATGGGGTGTCCAAAAACTTTTTTTTCCACCACTGTATATATAAAATTTGATGTGAATCTTACGTTTTGGCAGTGTAATGGGGACGGTTATTGATCCTGCTGGATGGTCCACGGTACAGCTTACGTTTTGTTTCAAGTCTGATCTCTTCACTCGGATCTGGCTGACCGCTGAATAGTAGCAGTCCTTCTGAACTGCAGGGTACTGAAGAGAGTCGGGCAGGTTCGTCCCGCTGGCAGTGGCACAGCTGAAGGTCAGGGAGGCGGGCGTGAAGCCGGTGGCGAGGACGCCGACAGTCAGCGTGTCACTGGTCTCAGAACCACATTGTACCAGAGGAAACACAGTAGGGGCCTTTGGCGTGTCTGAGAAAAAGAAAAATATTTCTCATAAGGATACTGAAATAAAAGTTTGATTCCACATGACAGAATTTTTTAAACATGAGTGATAACAAAGAGAAGCCAGTGGCAGCTTTGTGTTGCAGCTTTCGTATCCCAGTTATTTACATGTTGGTAAGGAAAGGAACAGACTTAGGTCTCTCACTTATAGCACTTTGTAGTAGTTATTGGCTATCAGTCAGTATATTGTTGGTAAATTATGATCAATTAATAGATTCAACAGTATATTTAGAAACTCATCATTATTTGACATTTGTGGAGGGTTTGACAAAAGTAAACATCCATTCATTTCTGTAGTAGCAGCCACATCACAATATGGACATTAAATGATTATGAAATAATTACTGTTCCTTTTGTTTCAGTTCACTGGTTATTTAAGTTGACAATTCTTACCTGATGAAAAAGTTTCTGTTGTACCCTTCCCCCAGGAGTCAAAAGCACCGTAGCACAGCGCTAAATCTACTTATCACTCATTTTCAAAAGGCTTCATCCAGTCAATAACTAGTTTGAAAAGTCTATAACTTTACTTATAATAGAGAATAATATTACAATCCATTTGAATGACCAAATGCCCTAATATTACAACTTTTTGTCTAAGATCTTGTCTGATACTGAGGATTTTGCCGTTTCCACTTTTCGCACAATTGAAACTGTTTTTATTTGAATAACGAGTATCTGAACTGACACCTGACAAGCAGAGAACTTAAAAATGATCTTTTAGTCATAAAAAACATAATATTGCTCGGTCTGAGTTATAAACGAAGAGAGATTTTAATTCTTACCTGATGACACAGTGACCATAGTGCCTTTTCCCCAGTAGTCAAAAGCCCAGTTGTCACAGTGGAGACAACCAATACACACTTCTTACAAAAACTATCCTCCTAAGTGCCTCACATCATACAGACTGTGGAGCCTGCCAGCTTAAAGGCAGTCTAAAGTTAAAATCAAACTAACATCTACTACATCTGTTGATAGACCCGACTCGGTTTCACACTGAAGACAGATCATTTGACAGATTACAAATTACTGTTGGCTGTTTTAGCACAAGACAACAGTTGTGATTACCGGTAAATAATACAATATTTCTGACTGATGTATTAAGAATTTCAGTATCTAATCAGAAATATTAATATTACGTACCTGAGGAGACGGTGACCATTGTTCCCTTTCCCCAGTAGTCAAAAGCAGCATAGTCACAGCCTAACAGTTTACTATCTACTGCATACAAAAACCTGCGTCCACAAACCTACACTTTTCTGCCATCCTACAAATACATTTTATCTGCTTGTACAAGTGTTTATGAATAAAAATTAAATGATACATGATGTTGACCTTCAAACTTTAAACCGACTTCAGTGACAACAAGTGGAAACTCTCTCTTGTCCCTCTTTTTCAACACATTCTGTGTCTCAGTGAAATCCCTAATATGAAGTTTGAATTAATGTAATTAATTAATTAATGTTCTTTAAGCAAAGTAAAAAGCATGAAGCCTTTCACAACACAGCAGCTTTTTAGGGGATTTGTGGGCTGTTTTGTGTTTTGTTTATTTTGGTGTGTGATCAGTGTACAGTTTTGGCTGTTTACACGAAAAACAATATTTTAGTCCACTGCACCCAAAAAAGGTGTCTGTCTTCTTCGAGGAAGGTTATTTGCAACTGTGACGGTTTCTAGAAAGTTTCACTCTCCCAGGTGTGGTCCCAGAGGTACAGAGAGAGGGGGGAGTGACTCTCTAAAGACGATTTCTTTGGAAACCACAGGAAACTGAAAGTCCCTTTTAGCTCAACTGTTAACAGAAGTGATACTGACTTGTTTTACATGTTCACTGACTTGTGCCCTACCTCATATGACAGCTCAAAATCCTGTAAAGCTTTGTGTGTATATCACCCTTATCGTGCAGTTATAGTGTTTTTTTATAATACAAGGTTACACCTACAAGTTAAACACAAACAATCCTAGCAATAACAAAAAAACCCAAGACAATAAATCACAAGCATAACAGGAAGTTTACTGTAAAACAAGCCATGTTTTATATTCAAAACTACAAAAACACAGACCTACATATACAAAAGATATTCTGGTTAAAGAAAAAGAAAAAACATTGTATGCCACACATATTGTAACACTGCAACAATATAAAGAGAACAGGTTGATGAAAATGATAATGTTTTCATAAAATTACACGATGCACAGGGAATGCATTTTGGAATGATGTCATCATTATTTGTGAAGACAAATAAACCTGCCAAATATTCTACTACTAAATTTTACATTCTGACTGACAGAAGTGCAAATGGGAAGATATTATGCGTACTTTTTTTTTTTTTTTTTTTTTTTTTTTTTACAAAGCCAATATTTCTCTTTTTAAATGACAAATGCAGCAGATTAATTAAAATTAAATTGTGCACACAAAAGGAATTTTCTAGGAGGAGCTGTGAAATATGAAGTAGAACTGTATGTATGTCATGCATCCATTCACTCCTCTTCATTTCAGTGTTTCTTCATCTGAAAAAGATATCAAATGATTAAAAAAAAACATATTCATATTTGATTGTAACTTTATTTGGGTGTTCTTTATTTCATTAATAAAGGCTGTCATTCATTTTACTAAGCTGAATTCATTCTATGTGTTTTTCTTTTCAGGATCAAGGGGAAATGTATGTATGGCAATGTAGAGTGTCCAATCTTCCTGAGTAACTTATCTTTGGAACCGGAGGAAATCAGAGGAGTCAGCAAAATAAACAAAACAAAACATACAAACACGGGGAAAACATGCAGGCTTCACTTTTTTCATGTCACTTTTTACTGCCTGAAATTGGGTTTTCCATCTTATTTTATAGCTTGTAAATCACTTTGTGACACTGTTTATGTTTATTCAGACTGTGATGTCATATCCCAGAGCTAACCCTCAAACAGTTTGACTATAAGAGAAAAAAGCCTGCTCCTTTACCTTGACCAGGCTGAATATCACGCTATAGGAGACAGAGAAAAGGAAGAGGGCTATAAAGGTGGAGGCTGTGGACCACAGGCTGCTGAACTCATCCTCCTCCACACCACCCTGCTGGCAGCTCTGAGGAAAACTCTCACCTGACCCTGGAGAGGTTTCTGAGTGGAAGAAGGCAGGCAGTTAGATGACACATAGGTGCTTGTGTTGGAGTGTGTATGTGTGTGTGGGAGTATGCAGCAACATGTGCGCCTATTGTAAAGTTAGCACATTTTGACCACTGTCCCAATACCAGTGTCAACATTTGGAGAGTAATTTTCCCCCTTTAGGATTTACTCATAGACTACTAAATATTACATCATAGACTAAAATAACATACATGCTATTGTAAATAAAAGTATGTTTCTATGTGTGCTTACAGCCCATAACCTTTAATCAATATTTTCTGGCATCAGGACAGAAAACAAATATGTGCTTTTTGTTTTTTTTTTTTCTTGAAATAGACTCCTTTTTTGTCAGTCACCCAATTATTCAGCCCATACTCCTCTACTGTTCCCCCTGCTTCTTCAACATGCTGTCAGCACCGAACAGAAACAAACTAACACAGATCACACACAAAGCTCCCAAGATCATTGGGCTCCCCACCCCCAACCTCTCAGATCTCAATAGCACAGCCACTGCACGCAGAGCACATTCCATAGCACTTGATCCCAGTCACCCACTTAATTCATATTTCACACTCCTTCCATCTGGCCAACGATACAGGTCGTTGGCCTGGAAGAAAATAAAAATTCAACAAAAGTTTTATCCCATATGCCATAACTCAACTGAACAAGAAAATTAAAAGACTGTAACTGTGGCGAAATGTATATGTATGGTGGCGGGTATGCGCTTATGGTATTGTATTGGTTGGTGTTCCCTCTGTAACGCTGTTTGTGTAATCCTCGTGGCTGTACAGAAGTGAAAACAATTATCCTGAAAAAGGACAATAAAATCTATCTATCTATCTATCTATCTATCTATCTATCTATCTCTGCTGACAACTATTAGTAAAAAGGGCTGATTTGCCCTTCCTTGCTTTTTTCATGTTTGGACTCATTCATGAACATGTAACAAAGGTGATTCTATGCAGTCACGTTTATTGAAACACACTTTGCAAGCCAAGACAGTTTGATAAAGACAGTACGTTCACTTGCACAAGAGACTCTAATGTAACAGCACACAATGTGATGACAAACAAAACTCAGCTGATGCGCTGACTTCATGTTAACAAAGTCACAGATTGCTAGCAAGTCACTTTCCACAGCACGGGGTACACGCAGACACACAGAGGAACACACTGCAAAACACAACATTTAAAGCTGAATTGACACCACTCAACAGACAACGGTGTTACCCTGCGCTTTAGAAACTCCTGCTGACTCCATGTGGCTGCTGGCACCAGCGGGCCAGACTTTGCAGGTGAAAATGACCTTGTCGTCCCACTTCTTCTTGCTGGTGGTATACACACTTGTGACGGAGTAGCCATTCTGGGTCTTTTGTGGGGGGGAGTTGATACCATCTTGGAAGTCTGAAACCTGACCTCTGTCTTGTTCACTCCAGGTGATATAGTAGTCAGACTGCGAGGTGCTGGACACCAGACACACTAGAGTGACCTTATTGCCTGATTCTCCCTTAGGCATGTCTTCTTCTCGGAGAACGTGGACTACAGGTTTAATTGTTTCACCTGAAAGACACATAGAATTTACCATAAGACCTATTTAGCTGGCGCTTTGAAATAGAATGAAACAAGACAGTACCTGTATTTATATGTCAACTCAAGCCAAAGTTCACATCTATATCATAACAAAGCAGTTCAATGTGCTTTGTGTCACGGACAAATATGTGTCAAATACGTCTGCATAAATAAGATACATTTGTGTATCAAGTTGACTTGTCCTTGAGAGTTCAAGATTTCTCCACAACACAGTGAGAAAAAGATTTCATCTGAAATTAGTGACTTTTTCTGCAGCTTTTGGTAACATACCTCCTTGGTGGACAGTGAGATCTTGAATGACTGGTGCCATGCCTTCTTCCTTGTAAGCAGAACAGCGAACTTGTTTTACAGTTGTCCAGTCCTGCAGACTTAGGAGCAGTTTGCTGGTTTTACTCTTCTCACTGTCTGGCTTGACAGTGATATTGTTGGTGTAATTGTTTCCATTAATTTGCCAGGTGATTTTAGTTTTAGATACAATGTTTTTGTCCTCTCCTGTGATGGTGCAGTCCAACTCTACTTCGTTGTTTGAGAAAAGCTTTTTTGCATTTGGAGGGTTTAGTTTCACTGTGATGAAAGCTACATGAAGGAGAGGAACAGAGAAAAGGGGGTAAGAAGAATTCACTAAACTGGAAGACCAAACCAAAGCAGAAGTCTTAGCAGTTACGTCTGAGCAGAGAGGAATCTTATGTCATTGCCTGCTCACTATCAGCTCAATATGAGACATGTGCATGTGACAATGTCAGTAATACTGTACCACTGGAAGTCTTCTTGGTAATTGTTGTTCCCAGATGAGGAACCTCACAGCTGTAAACAGATTTACTCTCCCATTCCGTCTTGTCGACCTTCAGGACACTGATAAGTGAGTCGCTGCCTCCAGCTGGAGATATTTCCCATGTTTTTTGCTGTGCCACCTCCACCCCGTTCCTTTTCCATGTGACTGACGAGAGTTTTGAGGGCATATCCTCAATCATACATATTAGGGAGTAGGTGTCTCCATTAGGCATGGGCTGCAAAGTCACCACAGGAGGATTTATGACCTCTGGACAGGGAGAAGAAAGAGCAGACATGAACAATCCTATTCTGTATTCTAACAATTAACATTTTTTTTCTTTGAGTCATTTTCACCTGTAAAGGACAAACTCATCTGCTTGTGGATGAACTGAATTTTAGGCTTATATGCTAAACAATAGATAGACAAGGAAAATGAAAACGGTAAATACTGCTGAAGAGCTGCAGTGATAAAACAGCTTCAACAGGGAAATGCATGTGTTAACCAGACATTACATGGACACGTTAGAAAATTAAAAGTCAAACCGTACTTTGCACTGTCACATTTTGGGGGACTCCTGCATGATCCACGGAACAACGAAAAGACGCCAAAGAATCCCAGTCGGCTCTCTGTACTTGCAGCAAACTGACCTCCATGTACCTGTTGTTATTCAGAACTGGAGGATACTGAACAGCAGTCAGGGCTTTCCCACTGGCGTCTTTCCAGGTGAAGGTTAGATCATCTGGGTAGAAGCCGGAGGCAAGACAGCCAACAGTGACTGCCTCTCCGGTCCCAGAGTTACATTGTGTCAAAGGGAATACAACCGGTGCAACTGTGTCTGTGGAAGATCACGCCGAATTAGTTTCCAGTCATACAGAAATGCAATCATAAACAGTTGAACAGGATTTATCAATAAGAACATTGTTAGACTGTTTCCATGAAATGCGAATACTGGGAAATGAAGAAACAGATATGTCACCAACAAGATCAATATAATAATAATGACAACAGTTTTGTCTCTCATCCTACTTGTCTTTCTAACCATTTCATCAATGACAAGAATATCATCAATATTAGTATCAATATCAATGACAATATCAATATCGATTTTATACTGTTTGTATGGACAGATGCATTCTCTCTGCTAACTGCATCATTTTGTGGAGCCTCAGCATTTTTCTCTGAGATCAGTTGGAAAGTTTCCAAAACTGTTTCTGGATTTTTTTTTTTTTTTTTTTTTTTTTTATCCATCCTATAATATCATAATATGAAAATTCTGTACTCATGTATTTGTTCATTTATGTGTTTAATTGTTTGTTTTATTGACTTGTATTGGCTTTCTCCTTCATAGTATTTTCTGTTAAATGCTTGCTGTTTGCATAAAATAATATGATTAAATTTAAACAAACAAAACAAATTGTAGTATAGTAGTATAGTATATATAATATATAGTATATAGTATAGGATAGTCGTGCTGTATATCTCTATAGTATATCTATATCTGTGTAGTAATTTGTAGTGTAAGTGAGTTAGCCTACTCTTGTATTAAAAGTCAAAATTATTACTGTGTATTTTTCAGTAACAACTGTGAGAAATATTAAATAATTATTTATATTATTATACTTCATTTAAACATTAATTAATAAATTATATTGTTATCATTATTTAAATATTGTCTTTGATGTCCTGTTGCTCAAGTGAGACCCCTATCCCTCTCTGTATTTAGATCTAATACCTAAAATAGATATGCCAAAATCCAGAACCAGTGGCTGCTTTGGCAAAAGTACTAAAGCCAAATTATCATAGTAATTGGTAAAATTGATATGTCATATAATATGTTTTTTTTTTTTTTTTTTTTTTGGTAACACTTTACAATAAGAGTACAACAATTAACATTAGTCAACGTTAGTTAATGCCTTTATTGTTAATTAACTGTTATTTCATGATTATTATGACATTTACTAATGTTAATAATATTTACAATAACCCTTAAATAACATATAAATTAATACCTTAGCATGAACAGCATTAGTAAATGATTCTTAGACACATTAGTTAATGGTTAGTTAACTGTTACTTAATGTTCATTACCTGTTACTTCATGTTTATTACGGCATTAACTAACGTTAATTGTTGTACTCTTATTGTAAAGTGTTACAGTTTTTGTTTGTTTGTTTGTTTGTTTGTTTGATATTCAGATACAGTCTGCATTTTACATAAATTGTCTCATATTTATCTAATGAATATAAACACATAATCAAATTAAAAGTGAAAAACTATCAGTAGCTGTAGACTTTCATCCACAAGATGCAGAAGCATAAAAACTAAAACTTTTTGCTTTCTAAGAAATAGCTGAGGATAATCAGATCTTGTTTGTAAGCCAAGCTTTTCCCGTCTCTCAAACCACACTAAAGATTTAAAAAGGTCGCAACTTAACTATTTTCCCCATCAGGAATATCTTTTGAAAATAAAATAATAAACTGGTTATTGAAATAGTATGTTAAAACAGACTTACCTGAGGAAACAGAGACTTTGGTCCCGCTGCCCCAGTAGTCGAAATAATCACAGTGCTACGTCTCCATTCACTGCATGAACAAAAACCCTCAACACCATAACACTGCTTTAAATCCTTGGTAAAAGCATAAAATATAAAGAAATCCATGTTATTTTGCAGGTAATTTTGATCCCTCAGTATCACATAAAGCACTTTTTTTTTTTTTTTTTTTTTTCATTTTTCTTCACACTTAATGCTTTAAGTTTCAGTTCACTGTAAGACAACACTTTGATCTGCATAATAAATATAACTACTGACGACTAATTAGCCGACTGAAAATGACAAACATAACAGCTGCAGTGTATTCCACTACAATTTTGATTTCTCCTGCTATTTTTTCAGGAGAATAATGGGTAAAATGTGGAGTTTTGTTGCCTAGGGTTTTTGTATGGGTGTATTTCACTGTGCCCAAACCCCAACCATATCACAGTGATACACCCTTGTACAAAAACCAAGCCCACATCGCTCCACTGGAAGACAAAAAGTTCACACATCTGCTTTCAGCAGAGGCTGTGCACAACACTAAACTCTGACTAATTCTTATCAACAAAAGTATCTTTGAGTCCCTGTGCCTTTGTGATGCAAATTGAATTATAAATCATTCATACAGGGTGTACACTGACAAAGTTAACAATAACAAACAAGTAATAAAATAAATGCATACAATATAATGGTGAAGGAGAGCAGTTTTCTTACCTGATACGTCTGTGGTAAAAGTGTGTTGGGGTTCGTTGTTTAGGTTGGGGGATTTCTGAACAAGTTGTTCTGCTGTTATGCACATCTGCTGTTTTCATACAGTGAGAGAGTCACACTGAAGCAAGTTGTGACATAAATCCACTGCCAATATAATCGAAGCTCAGGAGGAAATGCCAGACAGCTGCTGAAAATGTCTTACTTTGAAAAACAATGAAATGTTATTATTTCATAATTTTCCAAAATTGATTCATGAGTGAGAGAAAAAAGCAAAATGGTTTCATTACAACTTATAATTATTATCTCTCCCAAAGACCTCTTTGACATGAACATTTGAGTTGCTTTCCTAATATTATTAAACTATCTTTTATAAGTTTAATTTGAAATGCCCTTACTGGAATAGAAATAAAAGAAATGTAATAAATCATCTCATATCCTGACTGCACTTGTTTTCTTTTATTTCCCCTCCACTTTGTTGTCAAGCAAAGCTGTTTTTAAAAAAGCGCTGTGTAAATAAATGTTATGATGATGATGATGATGATGATGATGATGATGATGATGATGATGATGACAGTGATGATGATGATGATGATGATGATGATGATGATGATGATGATGATGATGATGACAGTGATGATGATGATGATGATGATGATGATGATGATGAACGGTCAGACTCTGAACTAAAAAAATAAATGGATTGAACAGGAAATCAGAGCTCAGTGAGTCAGTGGTAGAGGGCTGTTTTAGTTATGGATCTGATGTGTGTCAGAAATTACAGATTAAGGGCTGCTGTTGGATTAAAGCATGAGGTGCTGGGCTGGAAATTAGAAGACATCAGGCGGTCCTTCAGTGCGGCCTGGGACACATGTCTGTTTGTACTCCAAATGTGATGTGTTCCAGGCCACCTCTGGGTGTGGCCTAAGCGATCAGATCTCAAGACATATTGAGGACACACTTTCCCACCTGTACGTAGGACTGTCCACTTGTGATTGGATGATCTATGGCACATGTTAATGCAAGGTGGAAACATGACCTCAGAGACCTTCAGGAGTCTTGGCTGGTCCTGGTCAAGTGTTCTGGCTAAACGTATTCCTTATTTCTGACATGGAGATTCACACATAAGGTCGTCAAATGACAAGTGGTAACTAGGAAACTTTTTGTTGTTGTACTTTACAAATAAAGTGTGCAGATGAAATGCTGCTTTCAGAGCTGAAGACGATCATTCTGTTTTCTAGAAGAGTAAAAAAAAAAATCACTTCAAAATTTGTTGAACAAAGAAATTTGCTTTATAAGGGCATTTAAAAAACTGGATGAAGTGGTTGCCCAGAGGCTCTTTTTGTTTATGACTCTCACACTGACACATGCACTAGTTTTTGTCCAGCTCTGTGGCCTCCTGTATCACTGTGTTTTGTTCGTGCACAGTAGTAAACAGCTGAGTCTTCAGTCTTCAGACTGTTCATCTGCAGATAGACCTGGTCCACATTGTTGTCTCTGGAGATGGTGAAGCGATTCTGCACCAATGAAGAATAATGTTTATTGCTACCACTTGGAGCAGAAATGTAGGCAACCCATTCCAGTCCTTTTCCTTCAGCCTGTCTGATCCAGCTGATGTACGCAGCATCATCTGATATCCCTGCATATGTACAGGTCAGTTTGTGGGATTCTCCAGGCCGCTTCACCACTGGTTCAGACTGAGTCAGAGTCTGACTGCAAACACCTGGAGAGAAAAACAGTTGGATAAGATTCGAGCCAAACAAAACCCTTTCCAGAGAAAGTGTGAAGCGTTCTTGTGCCGTTCACCAGTGAAAGCTGATATCATCAGAAAGGTGAGACATGTAGCTACTGCCATGGTGAGTATTGGAGTTTGTCTGGTCAGCAGTTTGGTCTCTCTTTCAGTTTGGAGTGAGATAAATACAGATGGAGGAGAGCAGAGTTTTGCATTGACTCCTCCTCACAGAGAGAGAAAATCAAAGGATTATCAAATGAAGGAGGGGAACTGGCCGTAATGTTTAGCAACTGAAGGAATTTGATACACATGATAAAAGATTTATATTGTTACTGTGTTTTTTTCAGTGAAAGAGAGAAGATCGATGTGGATGTGGATTGATGTAGCCTATTAAAATCAATATCTGTTACTCAAGCATGAACGTTGTTTTGGGTGCTTTTAGTACTAGTTCAAGGTTGACAAGTGCACGTTGAAGAGCACTAAAATAAAGTTGCAGGTTTTCAACAGCATGTTGTCCAGAGTTAGCAAAACAATATGCTTTTTTTCCACACACGAACCAATATCATCTACAAGTAATGTAACAGCAGAGATGATACCATGCATAGATCTGAAACTAGACTGGTGAGGGTTCAAAACTGAATATTTAGAGAACAACACATTAAGTTGGACATTCAATGCCAGGATTTTTTTCCAAAAAGTAAAGTTTGGATATTGAGCGATAATTACTGAGATCACTGTTGCCTCCTTTGTACAAAGGAGGAGACATATATTGTTGGCCTACCATCAAGACTTACTGTTATGTGGAAATAACTCTAGCGAGGTGTCAAAATAAATGTAAGAGTAAATTCTTAGAGTAAATCATTCTTAAAACATCTGAAGTAGACTTCAGTATAGAGTGTTTACCCTGGATTGTGGCACACTGGATTGCTACAACCCCTCCTGTGAAATGTGAAATAAATGTGATTATTTTTGGGCGTTCATGTTTTCTTGATGAATGTGTTTTTGCAGCTCTGACATGCTTCAGTGCTTTGTAAACAGATCAGTGTGGATCAGTTTTTGAGTCTTCAGGTTTCAGACTCTTAACCTCTAAGAACACTGCATTTTGGAAACTGTCTTTGGTGATGCTAAACTGGCCCTGGACAGCTTGGGCAAATATTGTGCCAGTTCCGCTATCAATGCATCCAATCCATTCCAGTCCCCTGCCTGGTTTCTGACGAATCCAGTGCAGCCAAGCAAGAGGAAGTCCAGACACTTTGCAGGACAGAGTGACTGACTGTCCAGCTCTCTTGACCACCGGCTCTGAGGAGGTGAGGGACTGGCCCTGAGCAGCTGAGAGAGACACAGAGTTTAGACAGTGGGAAGCCAGCAGACAATCAAAGCTCTTTTCCTCTTTTCCTCCACTGGATACAGACAAGTACGCTTCACTCACCTGAAATGAGAGCCTGGAGGAAGCCACTTTCTGCAGCTGTTCAAAACCACAGGACCCCCGAACACCAACAACCAACTTGATACATCACTTTACTGTGCGGCATATCACTCCACCCACTTTAAACTATCCTAACCCCTACACACACACACCATAGAGTGTGATGGAGTTTACATTAAAAAAAAAAAAAATGTATCTACCATTAATCAAATCATTAACACAATGGACCAATACCAAACTAAGATAAAAGATAAAAGATAATTAAAAGATAATTCTTCACAAAAATGAATCTTATATGACAGTAAGTTATTATCAAAGAGATCAAGGCTGAGCTGGACTGGACTACAGCTGAATGATCACTGGACAATATTGACCTACAACCTGGAAAAACATTTAAAGACTAAAAAACAGACTGTGATTATAGTTTTTTTTTTTTTTTTTTCTGCATTACAGTAATTAAAATTAAATTAAATTAAAAGAATAAAAATTAAATTATTAAATAAAAAACATACTGCAGGCTGTCTATTCATAGTTTGCTCTTGTCAATAAACTGTCAAATCAACGCTAACCCTAACCCTAAAGCAAGACACTGGGAAATGAATGAAAGGGGGGAAAGAAATATAGTTAATTAATGACCTGCCATTTCTGTGCACTTTCTTTTAAAAATAATTTGTCAATTCAGTGAAGTGGTTGATTGTTGATCAATTAAACTTGTGAGGAAAAAAGATGGGTGATTATGTGATTTACTCCAAAAGCCCTGCAGAAGTCATTTAGATCACTCTGGTAAATGTCTGTGGAGGTTTTTGTGCAGCTGCTCCACTGTCTTCAGTCACTGTGCTGCTCGAGCACAGAAGTAAACAGCAGAATCCTCTGCTGTCAGCCTCGTGGCCTCGAGGTGCTGAGTGCTGCTGGACACATCTTCAGTCAGGGTGAAACGGCTTTGAAAGGAGCTGGCATAGACAGCAGAGTTTGAACCTGCGTTCATTCTCCCAATCCACTCCAGAGCTTTCCCTGGCCGCTGCCTCACCCAGTGTATATAGTAGCTTGTCATGTCAAACCCAGACATGGTACATGACATCTTCACTGTGTCTCCTGGTCTTTTCACCTGAGAGGGAGTCTGATCCAGTCTGATCTCACTCCACACTCCTGCAAACCAAGAAAATGTGATCATCAGACATCAGAGGGTGAATCTCTGCTGAGATATTGACCAGAGAAAAGTTTTCACTTCAGAACTGTTTTCATACCATGTATAGTGACGACACAGAATAAAGTCCAGATGATAGTGTGGCCCATCATGTAGTACACCCTGCAGTGAAGTGCTCTCTGATCAGTGTCTTTCTCCCCTCTGTAAAACTGGCCAAATGTGTGTGTGTATTTAAGGAGTGAGGACTTTGCATAGACCTCCCTCTGCAGGTTTAAATAGGGAACATGTCAGATGGATCATCACTGCTTCTTAGTGACAACTGTCATGTTACAGCTTTCCAACAATTTTAGAAAAATGCTCTGACAGCAACACTGAAAAACAGTAAAATCTGTAATGTTTGTCATCGGAGGCATTGTTTTTTTTTTTTTTTTTTAAATTTCAACCAAAAATATTTCAAAATTATAAGTGTAATTCAACTGAAAAACAGTTGCTATATGACGTTATAAGTTTGTGTAGGTGTGGTTGCACAGAAAAATAAAACTAGTTTGGGGTAAATTTGAACATATTCAGAAGTAATTTTTATGTTTACATCTTTGTGTTATTATTATTATTGTTGTTGTTTGTTGTTGTTGTTGATGATGATGATGATGATGATGATTTTGTTCTTGTTAATTATTGCACTGTAACAAGAAAGAAGGAAATATGCATTTCCTCCTACGCATCAATCAGTAGAGCTACCTTGCAAAAAAAAGGTTTGCACATTTTTTCTTCATATGACTTATAATAAAAACCTCCTTCCTGCACAAAGTGTAAAACAAGCTTCTCAGAATGAATAGAAGAAAAGCTGGGAATTTGTCATGTGGATGAGATGAAGAACAAATTTAAAAATAAAACTTATTTTTGATTTACTGCTTTTTGTTCAGTGATTGTCTTTTCTCACGATTTTTATTGACAAAGTTTTTTCATGAAAAAAACTTTATTCATGTTTTTTTTTTTCTTTTTTTAAAGCCCATCAAAGTTTAACTCTCATTATTAATTGTAGTTTGAGGATGTGTGTGTGTGTGTTTGTGGACCTGTGTGTTTCTGTAAATAAAAATTTTCATATTTTCTTACACCTTTAATTCAAAAAGGGAGGACTGGAGGATTTTGTCCAGCTGCTCCACCAACTCCAGTCACTGTGGCTCTCGAGCACAATAATAAACAGCAGAGTCTTCAGTCTTCAGACTGTTCATCTGGAGATACAGCTGCTCTCTGCTGTCGTCTCTGGAGATGGTGAACCGGCCTTGCACTGACTGGGAGTAGTAGGTGCTGCCACCACCAGGGTTGATAAAGGCGATCCACTCCAGTCCTTTTCCAGGAGCCTGTCTGACCCAGACCATGTAGGAGCTGCTGAATGTGAATCCAGAGGCTGTGCAGGTTAATCTGTGGGACTCTGCAGGCTTTTTAACTACTGGTTCAGATTGTGTCAGAGTCTGACCATCAACACCTGGCAACACAAAACAGAAAAGCATCACATGCATGAAGTACGGATTTGAATGAAGATGCTGTCAAATCCAGGTGAGTGAAAATGTTGACCTGCCCAGCAGAGAGTTAAAAGCAGCAGTCCTGTCCTATAGCCCATCATGTTAAAGTGTGTGGCCACTGTTGTCTGTCATCCTCTCTGCAGTCACATAAGTAGAGATGGGAGACATCAAAGTTTTGCATTGACTCCTCCTCACAGGGAGGGAGGACAGCACTGCAGTGGATTAGTCTCTCAGTCATTTTGTAAAATTAGAGAATGAATGTTCACTGTACAAACACTGCCTCCAGATCTGAGAAAGAGGACGGACAGACACACCTGTTGGGCAAACACACACATACAATGTCGACATATTCAGCTACATTCACACTCACAGACAAACAGAAAAACAGTGAGTCCAGACATGCAGCAACAAGGAGGAATCCCTACCCTGGTTCAGAATTGACAGATTTTCATGTTAATGTCCAAGCTGAGGTAGGACTGGGTTCTGTAATCACAAGACTGAGTTTGTTTCAGAGCTTGGGAGGAGTTGCATTATCACGTCATACCATTATATCATTCCATTACATACTGTGCCTCCATCAGTTTTTGTAGATCAACTTTGATTAGGAATAATGACCAAATAAATATATTTTGACATTAAATATGGTTTTGAATCTTCATCAGAGAAGTGGCCTTGAATGTGTTAAAACAACAAAAATGTTGGTGTTTCAGGTGAACTGGTAGGAACCTCAGAGGAACACAATGTGTCAATAATAACAATAATAATCACCAAGGTATTTAACAAAACTGAGTGACTTATGAATCAAAATAAGTATATGATTAAACTCATGTCTATTTTTTTTCTTTCTTTCTTTCTTTCTTTCTTTCTTTCTTTCTTTCTTTCTTTCTTTCTTTCTTTCTTTCCAGAACATCTGTCCTGCAAGTGGCCTTGAATGTGTTAGTGGTGTGAGGCTGCCTCCTCTGGTGGCTTCATGTTCCAAGTGTTCAGGGACTGAGGGGTTTTTGTACAGCTCTACCAATGGTTTGTGTCACTGTGGGTCTCTGGCACAGTAATACACAGCAGTGTCTTCAGGCTGCACATTCTGTCCAGTTAGAGTCACTGTCTTGCTGGAAGAGTCTAAGGAAATACTGAACTTGTTTTTCAGTGAATCTTTGTAGGATTCACTATAAGTTGATTTCCTTCCAATCCATTCCAGTCTTTTCCCTGCAGGCTGTCTGATCCAAGCTGTGTGATAGCTGCTAAAAGAATAAGAGACCTGACAGGTGATGGTCAGAGTTTGACCTGGCCGGACAGTCAGAGACGCTGGCTGTGTCAACGTTTCACATTTCACACCTGTGGAGGAGAAAAGATTCAACATATCAGTGTATCTGACAGTGGAATAATAATAAAGAAGTGGTGCAGTGTGATGATAGAGTGTGTGTTTGTCCCTCAAAGAGACTCACAGGATCCAGCAGCCAGCAGCAGCAGCAGAGCTACAGAGAACATGCTTGGTGTTGAAGGTCAGCTGGTGGGAGCTTCTCTTGGTCTGCCTCAGCTGACAGTGTGATATCAAGTGTTTATAGCAGACTAGAAGGAAGTCAGCTTTGCATACAGCACAACACCCACATCACATAAAAGGAGGATGGACTGTATTACAAAAATATAAGTCATGAATTGAATTTGAATTCTAATTCCCAATAATCATTAAAAAGTGAAATAAACATGTTCATTAATTTCATAAATGTGTCAACAGTCTTTGTAACTTTATATGGTTCACTGAATTGCTTACAGTGCTGTATTCTTGTAATCAGGTGGCACTGGAATGTGTAGTTTTTTTGATGAATTGATCGAGTGATTGACCGATTGATTAGCCTGTTAGGAAACTCCTTGTGTGTCTTATTGCAGTCAGATGAACTCATCATGACAACGACCACATGACAAAATATCACATTTATACTGATAACACAGACATGTGGATCAGTCAATCTTAGCACACATATACTGTGGTTTCCATGGTACAATGGTGAAAGACATGGAACTGAAAACCAGAAAACAAGACTCAGTTTAACATTTAAAATTGAAGCCATAATTTGTTAAAATGATTGAGCTGAATTATCTTGGCAAGATGTTTGTCTTGAATTCAATTTCCAAAGAATTGAGAAAATGTTGTGAGAGAGGGGGGTTAGAAACTAATTGTTTTGAGTTGTGCATCATGTGGGTGGAAAACGCTCCACTGCAGCACAAGTGGTGGATCTGGCTCTGAATAATCACAGGCTCTGTGCATTTCCATCTTTTTACACATGGCTGGATATGATTTGCTTTTTGTGAACACTGAAATCTATAAAATTGCATCAATTACTTCCTTTGTATGAACACGTACAGTAAAGCCTCCAACAAGTAAAGGTCCAATATTATGCAGGATGAACATGGTTATGATGTGACACTTCAAACCCACTGCCAGTGACTGAACAAAACAATCACATGACTGAACGTTTCTGAAAGTACCACTTTTTTTTTTTATTATTAAATAATCAAATCAGATTGGGATGTCCCTCTGCATTACATGGATCTCATAACATTAGTGTGCATATACATTTGTATAAACAGGGCACACTTTACTGAATAATGTTAAGTTATAATCAAAGTGATGAATGAATCTATTTATTCATTAATTTGTTTGTTTCTTAGTTTGTTTATTATTAAATCCTTCATTCATTCTATTATTCATCCATTGATTCTTCATTCATTCACTATTTTCAACAGAATGCCTGAAGTGCAAAATACATGATAATATTGGAAACTACAATAACAACAAAGCACAAAACTCAGTGACTTTTGAATCAAAATCAGTGTATGATTAAAGTCATATCTACCATTTTTAGTCAAACAGACTTTAGAGACTAAATAAAAGAAAATAAGACTTTTGGAATTTTGTTTCTTTGCATTTTGTTCTTTTTTCTTATTTTAGGAAAATCTGTTCCAACAAACATATGTATTCAGTGGTTGTTTTTCCTTCTCATCAGGGAAGTTGACTTGTGTCACGGGAGCTGGAAGGTGGAGGACCCAAAAGCAGGAGCCGCAGGCAAAAAATGCTCAATGAAAAAACAAAATTTAATCCAAACGACTGGGAACACAAGAAACTAAGGCAGGAAGCAGGAAGCAATACAACACAACACAAAACAGCACAGAACAGAACAATAAACCAACCGGGAACAGAACTCAAGACAGGACTTAAATACACAGGAACTAATGATCAAACAAGACACACCTGGGGAAGGGGCTGGAGCACAAGACAGGAGAACACAGAGGATAGGCTGAGGTTAAACACTGGGAGGGATCAGAACAACCAGGGATAATTGACAGACACAGGACTGGTGTGGCACAGGGAGGAGCAAACAAGACACAGGTGAAATCACTGAAGGGAACTAGGCAAATGAAACTCAGGAAACAGATACAAGACCAAACAAAACACAAGAAACACAAAACCATGACAGACTTGAATGTGTTGGTGGTGTGAGGCTGCCTCCTCTGGTGGCTTCATGTTCCAAGTGTTCAGGGACTCAGGGGTTTTTGTACAGCTCTACCAATGGTTTGTGTCACTGTGGATCTCTGGCACAATAATACACAGCAGTGTCTTCAGGCTGCACATTCTGTCCAGTTAGAGTCACTGTGTTGCTGGAAGAGTCGAAGGAAATACTGAACTTGTTTTTCAGTGAATCTTTGTAGACTGTGCTGTAGCCACCTCCACCCCATGCAATCCACTCCAGTGTTTTCCCTGCAGGCTGTCTGATCCAACCTGTCGCAGAGCTGCTAACAGAATAAGAGACCTGACAGGTGATGGTCAGAGTTTGACCTGGCCGGACAGTCAGAGACGCTGGCTGTGTCAACGTGACACATTTCACACCTGTGGAAAACACAAACATTTTTTAAATCAAATTATCCAGTTACATGGCACCAGAAGAGCTGCTGGTTTTGTAAATGTGATGTCAAATCCAGAGAGACTCACAGGATCCAGCAGCCAGCAGCAGCAGCAGAGCTACAGACAACATGGTTTATGTTGAAGCTGAACTGGTGGGAGCTGCTCTTCCTCTTTTCTTTCAACTTCCAGCCTCATATCAACTCTTTATAGCAGAGGAAGCAGGAAGGACACTTTGCATACAATCAAACATACGACTGAAGAAGATCTACTCAGCAGTGGATCTAAACTGAAGCAGTAGTTTTGTCCAAAGTGTGACAGCCCTCTAAGGTGTGTGACTGTGCCACATCACTTTAATCCACCTGCAATAATCTGCTCAGTGTGTGATTCACTGTGTTGCAGTATTTTTACCTGATCAGATTCCTGTTCTCATAACAATACATATACTGTTGTATGGTTATAGTTTTATTGAGGATTGTGAAGGACACAGTTCCATTAGGCTAAATTGTTTATTCAGACTAAACATGTTCTCTCAAATGATTATCTTAGTATTTTATTATTGAGAATGTTTTCATATAACAAATGTGATCATGTTTGTAAAGCATGCAGATTTTCATGAAAAATAATTTCAGATATTTTTGAAATTGTTAATTTCATTTTTTTCATTCATATAAAGACATAGGTTTGACATTAAGTTTGTTGTCAGACTTTCAGAAGTGGGCAGTGCAGAGTCAGGACAGGAACTTCTTTGTGAAAATGACTATCCTTCTTATGCATTGTTGTATGGGAATGTCATGAATGGATGCTATATTTGTTTGACATTTTAAAGATAGTTCTGGTTGAATGTTGTGGAGCAGGTGCTTTCCTTTATTTACAGTCTGGGTGATGTTTTCAGCAACCACAGTGTTGTGCTGGTTTTGGTGTAGAATTCATCATCATGATTTGATCTTTTAAATGTCTTCATAATTTCTTTGATATTTCATTGTGTTTATGATGCTTTATCATGAGAGAAATATAGTGTGTTCAAATCCCACCTGCCTCTCTCTTTCTGTTTAAGGAAACATTCTTTTAAAGCCCAGTGGTACTTCTACTCTAACAGAACAGTGAGGATGAGGACTGGAGGATTTTGTCCAGCTGCTCCACCAACTCCAGTCACTGTGGCTCTCGAGCACAATAATAAACAGCAGAGTCTTCAGTCTTCAGACTGTTCATCCGGAGATACAGCTGCTGTCTGCTGTTGTCTCTGGAGATGGTGAAACGGCCTTGGACTGACTGGGAGTAGTAGATCTCAGCACTGTCATATCTGATAGCAGCGATCCACTCCAGTCCTTTTCCAGGAGCCTGTCTGATCCAGCCCATCCAGTGGTTGCTGAATGTGAATCCAGAGGCTGTGCAGGTCAATGTGTGGGACTCTGCAGGCTTTTTAACCACTGGTTCAGACTGTGTCAGAGTCTGACCATCAACACCTGGCAACACAAAACAGAAAAGCATCACATGCATGAAGTACGGATTGGAATGAAGACGCTGTCAAATCCAGGTGAGTGAAAATGTTGACCTGCCCAGCAGAGAGTTAAAAGCAGCAGTCCTGTCCTATAGCCCATCATGTTAAAGTGTGTGGCCACTGTTGTCCGTCATCCTCTCTGCAGTCACATAAGTAGAGATGGGAGACATCAAAGGTTTGCATTGACTCCTCCTCACAGGGAGGGATGACAGCACTGCAGTGGATCAGTATCTCAGTTATTATTTCATGCGGTGGAGCATGAATGTTCACTGTACAGAGTGACTAATGGAATAAAATGTGACCCACGGGTAATCAAACATGCTTGGCTACACTGGAAACACAGTTAGCATCAATCATGTGAAGTGGGGTCAGCAATGTTAGCTCAGAGTTTCTGTTGCTGATGAAAGTGAATTGATGAGTAACAAGTTAGCCGACCTGAAGCTGACATCAGAACAACCATGCATGGCTCTGTTCATAGAAAAGTGGGATAAACATGGAAATTAGGTGAAGGTCATTGTGGTCTTCATACTCTTATCAAAACCATGAGGTGGTGGTGATGTTGTGAGGATCTTCAGTAAACTGTATACATGCATGATGATCTCACACAAAAGCTTTCTTCAATGCCGTTCCCTTAAAACAGATTTTCAAGATTTTGTGTGAAACAGCGTTAACATTATTTCTTGGAGTTAAATCATGTGAGTTAAGGGAAAATTTTTCATACTTTTTCAGAATTGTGGATGGGTAGTTAGGAGAATTTTTCACTACTATTTGCTCCAAGCACCCAATATGTCTATATGTTATGTGGATTTTTTTTTTTTTTTTAACAGCTGCTCATTCAACATTTTTCACTGTGTCTCACAAGCAGAGGAATAAATAGTAACATCTTAACAGGCCAACATTCATCCAAAGACCCTCCTATTGTTAATTACAGCAGATGAGATGGTGAACCAAGCAACTGGACTGACAGCTGAGGATTTGATGGAGCTACAGAGACTGATGGTGAAAACACAGTCCAGTTAGTGGGTTTTTTAGCTTGTAGTTTGTTCCATCTTTGTCTCAAATGAAGGATGAAGTGGGAAACTACATTAAATAAAGCCAGTTGAAGTGGTAGTTACTTGCATCATGCAACACAAATCCTGATAATTATATCAGTGTGCTGTATCAAATGTGTTTCATTACTATTTAGTAAACAAGCCTAAAGTCACCACTGTGTTAAAATGCATGATCTTATGTTAACTAAAGCAGATTTACAGTATTCATGATCAATATATAATTTTTGCTTTACAAAGTTTCCAAACTGTGTCTGTTAATAAACACATGAATATGATGTTTGGCTGCATGTTTGTCTGATCTTCTTTGTCCATGTGAGCCACTTGTTTGTAGCTCTGAGTCTCCAGGGGACAGAGTCTCTTGCTCACAGAAACACATGGCATTAAATTAATCAGTGGACTGAGGCTGCCTCCTCTGGTGGCTTCATGTTCCAAGTGTTCAGGGACTGAGGGGTTTTTGTACAGCTCTACCAATGGTTTGTGTCACTGTGGCTGTCTGGCACAATAATAAACAGCAGAGTCTTCAGTCTTCAGACTGTTCATCTGGAGATACAGCTGCTTTCTGCTGTTGTCTCTGGAGATGGTGAACCGGCCTTGGAATGACTGGGAGTAGATGCTGCTGCCACCATCAGTGATACGACCTATCCACTCCAGTCCTTTTCCAGGGGCCTGTCTGATCCAGGCCATGTAGTAGCTGCTGAATGTGAATCCAGAGGCTGTGCAGGTCAATGTGTGGGACTCTGCAGGCTTTTTAACCACTGGTTCAGATTGGGTCAGAGTCTGACCATCAACACCTGGCAACACAAAACAGAAAAGCATCACATGCATGAAGTACGGATTTGAATGAAGACACTGTCAAATCCAGGTGAGTGAAAATGTTGACCTGCCCAGCAGAGAGTTAAAAGCAGCAGTCCTGTCCTATAGCCCATCATGTTAAAGTGTGTGGCCACTGTTGTCTGTCATCCTCTCTGCAGTCACATAAGTAGAGATGGGAGACATCCAAGTTTTGCATTGACTCCTCCTCACAGGGAGGGGCGACAGCACTGCATTGGATTAG
The DNA here is from genome assembly GCF_902150065.1 of Myripristis murdjan. NCBI lineage: Eukaryota > Metazoa > Chordata > Actinopteri > Holocentriformes > Holocentridae > Myripristis > Myripristis murdjan. Next base: position 32,872,975 of record NC_043987.1, on the reverse strand, counting down.
TCTTGAAATAGTTATTTGGTCCAAATGGAGAATAAATCTTCACTGGAGAAATTGAAGGGTTGAAATTGATCCACAGGAAGTTCTACATAATCACAAGGAAACTTTCACAGATGTGTTTACTGTGTTGACAACAAATTTACTGTCAGCCATGTGGACACTACTATTGACCATTTCCCCCATTCACGTTGTTAAGAAAATTCTGAGATCACCTCCTGAGAAAGGAGACAGACAACGCCCAGTTGAGTAGTAAATTTTTACTTGCAAGGAGTGAGTAGCTTACCACGTTGGGCAGCGACCTCTCACTGAGGCACTTGTTCACACATCAACAGTTATCTCTTCTATTCTAACAGGAAATGAATCCTTATATGGTAATATTCAACAATCCAGCTACAATACAAGGATACAAGGTCATATTACACTCTCACTTGGGTGAAGAGTGGAAAACTACTGTCTACACACTTCTATATAGTGTCATGGAAATAATGGTAATATAATGTAATTTTATAAGATTAAAATGCAATTTTTATAACATTTCCCTCCTGTTTATCATTATTTACATACAAATAGAAAAATATGCATGCGATCATCAAGTCAGTCAGTTACAACTTCTCTTGATTTTTTGTAATGATATCATAGAGATCAACACATAAATTTCAAACAGCTGCGTCTTCAGTGTTGTTAGAAATGCTGCTGTTGTCTCCCCCGACGAGCAGCTGGACATACACCTCCCCATGCTCAGTGTACAGTGTGTTTCTGACCATTCCGCTGACAAGCCTCCGGATCAGCACCTGGAAACAAGGTATACAACAGACAACAAAGAGAAACAGCAAAGCCAAGACCAGCAAAACAGGTGTAAGCACCTTCACGGCCACAGAGAACCATGAACCACCAGTAAGCCACTTCCACAAGTTAAATCCCACTCCTGTATCAGTCTGATCTTGCATGCATCTTCGTAAGGCTAATAGATGTGAGTGTAGTTAGGTTAGATTACTTATTACTACTGTCAGGGATCCATGTGCAACAATGCTCACCAATCAATTGACAGACATCTCCTTTTTCAGTCATTACCAAATCAAGAGCCATTCTGTCTTGTAAGGCCATGGCTCTGAGAGCAGATAACTCTGGACTAACAGTTTGTACAATGCCATCAACTAAGGCTGTTAGGTTTTCTAGCTCAAATGCAACTTCATTTAATCAGTGTGCGACATTAGCCGCCCCATAAAAGGGAATATTGTGCCTAGGATGCCCTTGAAGTCAGAGATGCGTTGGCCACGCCTTTGCCTCTGTAGGTCGGTTTGAGTGGTGTGATGAGAAGCGAAGGTCTTGAATACCTGCACAGATGAGAGCAGATATGACAAATGACAGCAACCAGACCACCCAGTCGGAAGGTACATATAGGATTTGTGCCCATATGTCCAGACCATGGACTGAGGACATGCGTATCCCCAGCCACATGGAGCTGTATTAGACACAAAGGAGCTGTTAGCACCTTTTCCCAAGGAAAAGTTGACAATGGGAGATAATGTAGTCAGGTTAAAAGTGACCAGGCATCCCGAATGTGTTGTACCATAAACATTTCGTCCAGTCGCATTATTCAATGAATCATTTTTACCAACACGCACTATGACCTTACAGTTAGTGGCATTGCCCAAAAAAGTGTCATCATCAAAGCGGGGTCTGTAAAAACAGAGGGGAGCATTGGGCATTGAATCTCCATACCTATGAGACATCACCCCTTTAGAAATTGTAGCATTAGTCACATTAGAAAATGTTGAAGGGTCACGATAGATAAAAGTTGAAGTGACATTCAGGGCTGGGAAGTAAGACACCCATGTGGAGCGACTCCCTCCCACAGTTACATCCTGCAATACAGCAAACACATCCGCGATATAGGCTGGATGGGGGACCAGAATAGGGCTTTCTGCCACCCCATGCGGCCATATGGAACAAACATAACAACTACTGCCATTTGTGAGTCGGTTAGAGATCAACATTACAGACTTATACCAAGAATTGTCCATAGGTTCATGATGATCAATATGATAACGTTTATTTCTTACCACCAATGGAGGAGTTATAATTGCTAGTGAAGCAAAAAATGTCAAAAGAAACAAAAACAACCACTTCATCTTGACCAGCCTGGTGTGACCTAAATTGCTGAGTGTACCGTTGGTTTCTTCACTGGCATTGAGACGGCTAGTTCCTAATGATTCTAACCCCCTTTGTAGCCAGACTTATTACACTCAGCAGGTTGTCACCTAGGTTTTAGTCAGACAAAGGATGTTGTTTCTTACAGTGAGATTGGTGTATCTAGCTGGGTCTTTCAGCTATCTTTACTGTCGTGGGTGTGGTCAGCAGCACTTGATATGGACCTTCCCACCGCGAGGATGACCAAGCCTTCTTTTTGATGACTTTGATCAGAATCCAATCTCCTGGCTTCAGCCTTGAGTCAGCTTCTGTAGGGATAGAATCAACAGGAGAGACTGGCAAACGATTAGCAATCTCAACCTCTTTCTGCTGCAGCATTTTCCTCATATAATCAGCTATTGACTGTTCTTGATTTTGTTCTGTTGTAAGCACACTCCATTATGGTAATCCAAATTGTCTACCATACAGTATCTCAGTATACAATTTTACTCAATTCAAACAATAAATCCAGTTTTGTTTTTTTTTTCTGATTCAGCCCTACATTTCCTAAGTTAATTTTTTTTTGTTCCATTATATATCTCTACCAGCCCTGCACTTTGAGGATGGTAGGCACAATGATTCTTTAAATCTATCTGTAGTCTTGTTCCCACATGTTCTATGATTTTGTTTACAAAGTGTGCTCCATTGTCACTATATAGCGTTCTGGGGATGCCATATCTAGGAATAATTTCTCTACACAATGCTTTGGCAACTGTCAGGGCGTCTGGATTTTTTGTGGGGAATATCTCTACCCATTGACTAAACATATCTATCATTACAAGGCAATATTCTTTCCCTTCACATTTATTAAGTTGTATAAAATCTATTGCCATAGCTTCAAATGGTTCTGTGGGCATTGGGAAAGCTCCTCGTTTTGGTCTCAGCCTTCCCTGGGTATTGAATTCTGCACATATGTGTCATCTTGCTACAAAATTCTTTGAAAAATTTGTGAAACCGTATGCTGTGAATTTACTTAATGTAAGGGTATTCATCCCTCCTGTCGAACCATGGCAAGGACTGTGGCTAAAAATACACGCCCATCTATATAGATTTTTAGGGAGAAGTTTTTTTTTTTTTTTGAGTAGTAAATACCATGAACAATTGAAGCACCATGAGACAACCAAAAAGATCGTCCAGATTCAATGAAATCTGTGTCAGAAAAGGCTATACTGTAAGGGGGTGAAAGTGAACAATACTAGAAGATGCCTGAACGGCCATTGAAGCAGCAATAACAGCCTGGACACATACTGGGAACGCTAAGGTGACAGAATCTAATTTAGAAGAATAGTATGCCAAGGGTCTCAACTTGTCACCATAAGACTGCAACAGTACTGATGACATGTGACCATTTTTACAATACACCATTTGAACAACAATTTGATTGATTGATTTATTTCGGTCAATTGAAGCAACAGAAAAGAAAGAAAATATCAGCAACAATGCATAAGTAATCAAAACAAAGCTTGACCGAAAAGGTGTAGGCTGAAGCAGAGCTTATAACGCCTACCCTTATCACAAGTAAACAATTACACACAATATGAGCTAATTCAACATAACTACTACCTATGTGGTCAACCAGCGATGCAGCTTTCATACAACAGATACAAACCTAACTAAGCTACTAATTAGTAAAATTTATGTCAACCAGAACATCACACGCCAAAAGACCAAAACAAAACAAAACAAAACAAAAAAACAGCATGGCATGGATTCATGTGATACAAGATATACTTACTACTTTTTGACAGTGTACTGCATAATTAAAATATTCTTGAAAAGTTTTTTCAGACTGGCTAATGTAGTCGAGGTTTTTATGTTTTCAGAACAACTATTCCATAAGTTCACCCCCTTAACAGACGGGCAATGACCTTTTACATTTGTGCGGATCTTTGGTTTTTCAAAAACAATTGTTCCCCTCAGATTGTAACCACTGTCCCTCATTTTAAACAGCCTTTGGATACTTTGTGGTAGTAGTCCGTTTCTAGCTTTATACATAATCTGTATTATTTTGTAATCTACTAAGTTTTGGAATTTGAGAATATTATGATAAATAAACAATGAATTGGTTGGCTCATTATAGGGTTTTTTGCTTACAATACGTATAACTTTTTTTTGCAATAAAAAGATGGAGTTTGTGTTTGTTTTGTAAGTGTTCCCCCATATCTCTGCTCCGTATGTCATATAAGGGACTATGAATGAATGATAAAGTGTGTATAGGGAGCTTTGATTTAGGAAATCTTGAACTTTGTACATGATTGCAATCGATTTTGACACTTTGGATTTGACATGCTCTATGTGTGGTTTCCAACTGAGTTTATTGTCGATAATTATTCCTAAAAATTTTATATTGGTTACTTTATCAATTCCAATTTCATTTATAAAGATTTTTCTGTCAATGTTTGGAGCACGATTTCCAAATATCATATATTTTGTTTTACCAAGGTGAAGAGATAGTTTATTAACATCAAACCATTTTTTAATAATCTGCAATTCTTCTTCCACTGTATCCAGAAGTTGTTTCAAATGTTCCCCACTACAAAAAATGGTAGTATCATCGGCAAATAATATACACTTAAGTGACTTTGATACCAAACATAAGTCGTTAATATACAGGATGAACAGCAATGGTCCAAGTACCGAACCCTGTGGCACTCCACACCTAACCTTTAAAAAACCTGAATTTATATTATTAATGTGGACATACTGATACCTGTCTTCCAAATAACTAGTAAGCCAATCATGGGCCAAACCTCTGATTCCATAGCTCTGTAGTTTTGATAATAGTATTTCATGATCAACCGTATCAAAAGCTTTTTGTAAATCTAAAAATATCCCTATTGTGTATTCTTTTCTCTCAGTGGCTTCTGCAATTTGTTCAACAAAATCTACCAGTGCAAGTGAAGTGGTTCGGTCTTTTCTGAATCCATATTGCTGTTCATTAAGTATGTCATGTTTTGAAATAAAATCATTTAACCTCCTAACAAATATTTTTTCTAGAATTTTTGAGAACTGTGGTAACAACGAGATAGGTCTATAATTAGATACCAGATGTTTATCACCAGATTTGTAAAGTGGAATGACTTTAGCTACTTTCATTTGATTGGGAAATTTCCCAGCCATCAGAGATCGATTACAGATATAATGTAGAGGTTTTATAATACAATCAATAATTTTTTTAATCAGTGACATATCATAACCATTATAATCTGTTGATTTTTTATTTTTGCACTTATAAACAATATCAAATATTTCTTTTTCATCAGTTTCTCTGATGTACATTGACTGAGTAATTTTGTTGATAATATCACTATTTACACCATCTGTACTGCTTGGAGGGATAATGGAATTTGCTAAGTTTCTTCCTACATTAACAAAATATTCATTAAAACTATCTGCTATCTGTTTATTTTCATCAATCAAGTTATTGTCCAAATAAAAATACTTATCCAAATAAAAATACTTGTCCAAATAAAAATACTGAACAGTTGTTGAACAGTTGTTGAACAGTTGTTTGGTGCATGGTTTAGGTGCATTAAGAATGACTTGTTTACGTTTAGGATCTATGGCTTTTCCGTCCGCACTAATGTTGTGACCCAAATATTTAACTGTAGGACGCTAGAGCTGCAATTTTGCTTTATTGACTTTGTGCCCATTATCAGCTAAGAATTTTAGCAAGGCTTTCGTGTCAATTTGACATGCTTTTTCTGTAGGGGAAGCTAACAATATGTCATCAACATACAGCAGTAATTGACTAACACAGAGTGGTGAAAATTTAGCTAGATTAGATGACATCCATTGTGAGAAAATGGTGGGAGATTCACAGTAACCTTGGGCTGAACATGTGAACGTCCACTTCTTCCGTTTATACATGAAGGCAACCCAGAATTGACTGTCTGGATGCACTGGGATGGCTGCTTTCTTTACAGGGAACAATGGAGTATTAACAGGTGAATCAGGGCAAGGAACTATAACACATGCCTTTACCAACACATCTATAGTATCTGATATGCCTTCTTCAGCATCTCTCTTTAGGGGATATTGTTTAACACATGGCCTAAAAGAAGTCTTTGGTGTAATTTGTACCGGTGTTGCACCTTTTATCAAACCAACATCAGCGGGTCCAGAGGACCACAAGTTTGGATTTATCTCAGTCAATTGCCCTTCCTCCTCAGAGGACAAAAACACTTCTTCTCAACTTTCTGATATCTTTCTTCTTTCTCCTCTGTAGCACTTTGAGATTGTTAAATGTAAAGTGCGTTACAAATAAAATTTATCATTATTATTATTATTATTATTGTATCAAGTGGGTTGCAATCAGTGCCAATTTTTGTCTGACACAGGAGACGGTAGAGGTCTCTCCATTCTGTGTTGGGGTTACAAGTAAGAGACACATGTGGAGGTGCATGTTTTCTGTACAGGAGCTGCTGTGCGTTAGTGAAACTGCAACCACAGAGTTTCTGTGTTTGTCCCACACCATGTCTGTTAAACTGAGTTGTAGATTTGTCAGCTGAGCAAGTTTAGCTTCATATTTTTTATCTGGTTCACCAGAATGAGGGAAGTACATTGTACAGTGTAAGTCTGTGTAGCTGTGTTTTTCTGACATGGATGGAACACATGCATCTGCCATTTCTATCAATGTGCCTGGGATGTCACTGACTGCTGAAGCACACAAGTCCAAAGTGTAAAAATATTGGGGCTGCCCTCGCCCTTCCATAACAAAAACGTCTTCACCGTTGTTTACTCGTTTAACTATCAGGCCCTTGAGTGTGGGAAGCAAGGCCAAGCTCAGTTCGCACATTGTTTGTCTGCTCAAAAGATTAACCGGGCAGCTGCTAGAATAAAGTTGTGTCTTTGTGCTTGACCAGTAAGGTCATCCTTCACAAACATGTTATGTGTCAGAAATTCCTTTGACATCAGACCATTTGCTGATCTGTCCCAGACAAAATCATTTGACAGTTCATCTGAGAACCAGGGATCATTCACCACTATTTTATCAGCTCCAGAATCACAAAGAAAGGTGATCAGCTTATCCATTACATAGAGGTCAATAGTGTTTTTTTTTTGTTTTGTTTTGTTTTGTTTTTTTATTATCAATGCACTTCAAATAAACCTCCAGTTCTAACACTTCCATGCTCTCCTCATTTTTTCTTCCCTGCATTTCCATTCTTTCCTTTCCTTTCCACCTACAGCACCTTTAAGCGCATCCAGCTCTGCCTGTGCTGCCGCAAAAGGTGGTGGCGAGGCAGTATGGGGGAGACGTGGCACGTCTCTGTCCTGCCTGTTGTTGTTGTGCTTGTTGTGACGGTGCTGAAGAATTACAACCATAATCTTCATCATACTGCTTCCTCTTTCCACATTTGTGCATATTTTAGTCCATACTTTTTGCTTCTTTCATCTGTCTACTCCCTCTGTATATTGTCATATTCATTACCATCTGTATATTTCACATCTCATATCTCTTTTTCTTAGGTTAGCCCTTATTGTATGTTTTAGTTTTTAGTCTTTATAGACTTTACTGTATATAATTAGCCTTTATTCTTTTTTATTTAACTTTATTGTATGTTTCTACTGTTGCTGCTGGAACACCAGAATTTCCCTGGTTGGGATCAATATATCTATCTATCTATTTTACATAGTCCAGCTATGCTTAAAGGTCACTTGAGTTCAGACCAACCATATTTTTTTGCGCCCAATATTTTTTTTTTCTTTTTTTACCAACAGAGTACAAGCAGTTACTCCGAGTTTGCCATTGAAATCATATTTCTTTTGCCACATGCTCAATTGTTCACAAGAGCCAGGGTAACATTTATGCATGTATTTTGCATCAGCCATCAGCTGAGGTTCAATCTTTTTTACTGCCACTACTTCTCATATTTGCCAATGGAACGCCAACAGCCTACTTCAACAGTCAGCAGAGTCAGTTGACACCGATCAGGTTTACCCTCTGCCCGCTGCTTCGGCTGTCGCGAACCCAATCACTCATCAATCATACATCACTCACACCGTTCTTTGCTAGCTTTATCTTTAACGTGCATGCGCGAGGTTTGTCTTTAGAGACCTCCCTAATCAGGTCTTTACTAGGAGTGAGTAGCTTACCCCCCTGGGCAGCGACCTCTCACTCAAGAACGGTTCACCCAAGAACGGTTCATGCGCGCGACCTCACAAACACACTCATACTCACTCAACTGGTGTCTTCTTAGGCAGGCAGGGTCTCGTTTACTGTTGTTCGGATCCCGTCACCCCACTGTTGGACGGAGGTGTCCTGGTTCAGCTGGCCTCTTTTTTCACCGAACTCTGCGGCGGAGGTCTTTCAGGTCCCAGACCAGACTGTGCACAGGTTTTTCAGCTTCACCAGTTCCTCCCCGTCCTCCAGTCAGAGATGTTGGGATCCGGCTCGAAGGACCAAGTTGTTACTAAAATTCTGAGATCACCTCCTGAGAAAGGAGACAGACAACGCCCAGTTGAGTAGTAAATTTTTACTTGCAAGGAGTGAGTAGCTTACCACGTTGGGCAGCGACCTCTCACTGAGGCACTTGTTCACACATCAACAGTTATCTCTTCTATTCTAACAGGAAATGAATCCTTATATGGTAATATTCAACAATCCAGCTACAATACAAGGATACAAGGTCATATTACACTCTCACTTGGGTGAAGAGTGGAAAACTACTGTCTACACACTTCTATATAGTGTCATGGAAATAATGGTAATATAATGTAATTTTATAAGATTAAAATGCAATTTTTATAACACACGTTATATATCTTGGGTATATTTTCGACATGGAGGTGTTAAGTGTTGTACTATATTGACTTTTCACGTAACACAACTGAGGCTAATTGAAGTCAGATATACTGTATATTTATTGTATTGTTAGCATTTGTTGTATGTTTTGTTTTGTTTCCCCCTGCCATTTACCACAGACTGTAGACTGACTGTGGTCAGATATGTATTTTTAGGGCCCGAGCACTGTCCCAGTGCGAAGCCTTATTGTATCTGTAGTGTTTCTTTCTTCTCCATTCTTATTATTATTACTTGTAAAAAGGCCTTAATTTGACCCCCTAAACATGCTCAAAAACTCACCAAATTTGACACGCACGTCAGGTCTGGCGAAACATTCGATAAAATCAAAAATCGGTGCAAAAATGGGCTCAGTAGCGCCACCTAGGGATGCAAAGGCAGCCGCTGCGGCCCACAGGAATGTCATAGAAAGACCAAACCAGCGCCAAAATGTAGATCTCATCAAGCCTGACATTTTTCGTGCTCGGGCCCCCCACCTAAAACCAACAGGAAGTCCGCAATTTGCATTTGAAAGTCACGTTTTCGCCCAAATTTTCGCTTTGCAGAAAATCTATAAACTCCCAGGGTGTTAATTTTATCGGCTTGACAACTGAATACATGACAGAGGACACAGTGCTTAACAAAAGTTCTTCAAGGCTAATTATTTAATTTGAACCGTTTGGATTTTAGAAGGCCTCAAAGTCAGAGTGTCCACAACCAATGCCTCCATTTTTTCCCATGGACCCTGGTGTGAATAAGGCAGAATCCTAGGGGCTAATTAGGCCCCTGGTGACTAAAGTAAAAGTCTGACAGCTTTCAAACCTATGCCGATGGAAAGAGGACCAAAATTCCTACAAAAATATATATCATGGTGTGGATTGAAAAAAGTGTGTGGCCACTGTGAAGAGTTGTTTAACAGCTGGGACTCTGGTCTGCTCTGCACTCTGCACTCTGCCTGCCCTACTGACACACACTAGCTGCTGGCACATCCCCCAATGCACATCCCCCAATGCACATCCCCCTTAAAAGGAGTGACAGGTCATGTAATCCAATGTAATTAATGAATCCACTTCTCCCGGTTTTATTTACAGCTGTCAACCACGTGTCTCTGGCAGGGGAGGAGGTCTCGCGATGCTCTATCGAGAGAAATGGAAAGTCCTGTCAGTATCTACCCCCACTTACCAAACATTTGAATCCATCACCTCACAGTTATCCGGCCCCATACCCACCATCGTTGCCACCGTGTACCGTCCTCCAAAATTTAACAAAGACTTTTTAAATGATTTTACTTCGTTCCTGACAAATCTCTGCACACTCTCTCCAAACATCATACTCCTGGGAGATTTCAATATCCACATGGACACTATTAGCAACACTCTGACCAAGAATTTTACATCTTGCATTGACAGTTTTGGACTTCAGCAATATATCAACTTTCCTACCCATTCAAAAGGACATACTTTGGACTTAATATGCTGTTCCGGTCTATCTCCTGTCAACTGCAACGCAACTTCTGTCCCGTTTTCTGATCACATGCTGGTATCTTTCAATGTCAACCTTACACTCTCCAAACTCAATCTCCCACGTACTATTTCTTTCCGTAATATTAAGGACATTAATTTGGACACTCTTTCAACTAGCATTAACTCCCTCCCTAACGCAGACAGTTTTTCCACCCCCGATGAACTGGTACTCCACTACAACAACAGTCTTCACAATCTCCTGGACAATCTTGCCCCACTCAAAACCAGATCCGTCACTTTTACCCACTCCGCCCCATGGTTCACCCCCGCTCTCAGACAACTCAAATCCAAAGGACGCCAACTGGAACGCCTCTACAATAAGACTGGTCTCACTGTGCACAAGGAAATTTATCACAACCACATTCTCCACTACAAGAACTGTATCTCACAAGCCAAATCCACCTACTACTCTGGTTTAATCAATTCAAATGAAGGCAACTCGAAGACTCTGTTCTCAATTCTCAACAATATCACTCAACGTCCGGACTCTCTCCCTCCTCAGATGTATTCCACTGCTTTCTGTAACACCCTTTTATCCTTCTTTACTACCAAAATTCACAACATCCACCAGCAACTCGCTTCCAGCCCATTCCACAATACACCTTCCATACTCCCCTCTCTTTCCCCTTCTCAGTCACTCTCAGCATTTATTCTGCCATCAGTTTTGGATACTACTGACCTGATAAAAAAAATCCAAACCATCAACCTGCCAGTTAGACCCTCTCCCAACTGCTCTTGTCAAGGCCACCGTTCCCTCTCTAGCTCCTCTCATCACGCACATAATTCACTCTTCCCTCACCACTGGAATTTTTCCCTCACCCCTCAAAACTGCAGCTGTCACCCCAATACTCAAGAAACCTGGCGCTGATCCGAATAACCTCAGTAACCTCCGCCCCATATCCAATCTTCCATTTCTCTCCAAGATCCTTGAAAAAAACGTCGCTTCTCAGATCCATTCCCACCTATCTCACAATAATCTCTTTGAACAATTCCAGTCTGGTTTCCGCCCTCTCCACAGCACTGAAACGGCACTCCTCAAAATCACTAATGATCTTCTCCTGGCAGCTGACTCCGGTCTCTTATCCATCCTCATCCTGCTTGACCTGAGTTCGGCCTTCGACACCATTTCACACAGCATCCTCCTGGACAGACTTCTCTCTATTGGCATCACTGGCACACCCCTCAACTGGTTTAAATCATACCTCTCCGGCCGCTCTCAGTTCATCCAACTTCATTCTTTCACATCACAGCCATTCCCAGTCACCACAGGTGTGCCCCAGGGCTCTGTCCTGGGGCCCCTGCTGTTCATCATCTACTTACTCCCTCTTGGTCACATCTTCCGGAAACATCACATCCTCTTTCATTGCTACGCAGATGACACCCAGCTCCATATCTCCACCAAACCAGACTCCACCCTCCCGCCTTCCCTCACCGACTGCCTCCTCGAAATAAAATCCTGGTTTTCATCCAACTTCCTCAAATTAAACAGTGACAAAACAGAAATTATACTCATTGGCACCAAATCCACTTTGTCCAAAACCCCTAGTTTCACCTTATCCGTTGACAACTGTTCCATTTCTCCTTCCCCTGAAGTCAAGAGTCTGGGTGTCATCCTCGACAGCACACTTTCCTACACATCCCATATCAACAACATAACCCGGTCAGCTTATTTCCATCTCCGCAACATCAAGCGCCTCCGCCCCTCCTTAACACCTCACACTGCTGCCATTCTGGTCCACAGTCTTGTTACCTCCCGGCTTGACTACTGCAACTCCCTCCTGCTTGGCCTTCCTCATAAATCCCTCCATAAACTACAACTGGTACAGAACTCAGCAGCTCGTGTCATCACAAGGACTCCATCCACTCATCACATCACACCCATCCTGCAGCAGCTCCACTGGCTCCCCATCACTTACTGTATCCAATATAAGATTCTGCTGCTCACCTTCAAGGCCATCCACAACCTCGCCCCTCCATACCTTTCTGACCTCCTCCACATTGCCACACCTGCACGCACGGTCAGATCATCTTCCTCTCTTCATCTCTCCGTTCCCCCCGCCCGCCTGGCTACCATGGGGAGCAGAGCTTTTAGCCGCTCTGCTCCCCAGCTCTGGAATTCACTCCCTCTTGACCTCCGCAACACCACTTCTGTTAATCTGTTTAAATCCAAACTCAAAACTCATCTGTTCAGACTTGCCCACTCCCTCTGACTCAGTGCACTTTGCTTGTTTGTATTTTTCTATGTTGCTTTTATGCTGTGTTTTCCGTGATGTTTTATGCTGTGATGTTTTATGCTGTGTTTTTTGTGATGTTTTATGCTGTTTGCTACTTTTGATGCTGTATCTTGTATTTGTTTTTACTGTAAGGCGACCTTGAGTGCCATGAAAGGCGCCATAACAAATAAAATGTATTATTATTATTATTATGTCAAGCACACACTAGGACATGCTAAGGGCGCCATCTGCTGGAGGAGCACCGCTAGCAACAGGGCCAGAACTTTGTGTGTGTGTGTGTGTGTGTGTGTGTGTGTGTGAGTGTGACTGAGTGAATGGCACCGTGAATGGACCATCCCCGACGGGCACGAGGGGGACGCGGGGCACGAGTGCGAGGGCCCGTCCAACGCTGCTTGCAGCTTTAATTTGTATTTGTGTTGTAGTACTTTATTAAAGATATAAACCTTTTTTTTCAAATGGCTGTTTTGTTTTTTTTTTTTCAAAAATAATTTCCATAAAAAAGGAAAAGAGAGTTGAGAGAGCTGTGCGCAGAAGAGAGAGTTTGTCCATCATCCTGAGGCTGAAGATGTGAACTCAGCTGCTCCACCCAAAAGAACAAGACAACAAGTCAGCAGGAGGACACAAGTACACACTCTGACACTCTGGATTTGCATGGGGAATTTAGGAGGGAGGGACTAATGTACTGAGCTCACAGGTCACTCAAAGTCAGTCAAAACAGACGCTGAGTAGGAGGGCAACAGAAGCCAAACCTGAACGAAACCTGAACACTCAGTAGAGAAGAGTCAAAGTTACATGTGAGCCAGGAAATAAAGGAACAAAAAGGTTGAAACATCAGACATCAGGCTCTCTGTGTATTTGTTTGCTCTTTACAATAAAATAATGTGACTTTGTGGTCGAGTTAGGATTAAGAAAACTTTCTTGCTCATCTCATACCCAGTAAAAACACAAGCACAGAAACGTAACAGTTGTGCATGCGAAGCATATTAGAGGAAAAATACACATTTCTCAAAACATACACCTGTTAAAGACATCTCTATTCAGTTAAATCTTATGGCATTCATTATAAAAGAAGCTTATTCTTCAAACTATACTAAGATTTACACCCAGTCTTTCTCTCTGGAATAATCTTCCCCAAACAACTCATTTTGCTGAATCCTTGGACGGTGTCAAGTGCTCCTGAGACTCATTTTATTTTAGGGGGTTTTCCATAGATCCTTTATTAAAAGTCTTTGGAATGACTGATGATATGTATGTCTTCTCTGTCTGTGCTCTTTTCTGTTATTATTTTTTTCTTTTCCTATGGATTTATTTTTATTTTCCTCATGTGAAGCACTTTGTAAATACATGTTTTAAAAATTGCTTAGAGCATCATTTGGATAAAAGCCCCCTCCACCCCACTGATGGAAAATCCAGTCCATTGGTTTTCCTTTACAGTGTCTGATCCAACCTGTTGCATAGCTGCTATCAGTCAAGGCATAGCCAGAGGGCCGACAGGTGATGGACAAAGACTGTCCAGGCTGCACAACCACTGAGTCTGGCTGGATCAGATCAATACTGTACACACCTGTGGAGACAAACATCAGGATGATCCACATCATTCATGTCACTCTGCAGCCTTTATGATGGGTTTATTAGTAGGAATCCACTGAAAGCTACTCACAGGATCCAGCTGCCAGCAGCAGTATCACAGCTCCAGAGAACATGGTTTATGTTGAAGCTGATCTGATGTCAGCTCTTCTGTCCTCTGACTGACACACACACACACACACACACACACACACAAACACACACACACACACACACACACACACACACACACACACACACACACACACACACACACACACATACTTATCCTTATGTGCTCAGACTTACACACTCATTTGCATATTGAGGAGAAAAACTGTATTCATTTAATTATATTTAAATCAACAGCATATAAATAAATAACCTCACAATGACATACATTTACAATGTATGTGCAATTTCTTATCAAGAAATTCTCACAATACTTATAGTTTGTATTTAGACAAAAATGAAATTTCACAATGAATTTTGTGTTTCTGGTGCTTTGTAGTCTAGTGATTGACTAACGATGAACTGACGCATGAGATGAAAAAAATCTTTGAATTTTTGTGCAGTTGTTTAATGAAGTCAAACCACTGAGCTCACTAATTTATACCAATAAGCCTACTGGCACCACTTTCTTCAAATACATTAACTAAACCAGATTTACAGTATTCATGATCAATATGTAATTTTTGCTTCACATACAGTAGTTGCAAAAATTTGTCTGTTAATAAACACATGAATATGATGTTTGGCTGCATGTTTGTCTGATCTTCTTTCTCCATGTGAGCCACTTGTTTGTAGCTCTGTGTCTCCAGGGGACAGAGTCTCTTGCTCACACAAACACACAGCTGCATCTTCAGTCCACACACTCTGTCCTCTAAGTGTCTGTGTTGGACTGGATGTGTCTGTGGTCACACTAAACATTCTTGTCACTTTGTCATTATAATGGAAATCAAACTGATTGACTTATGTTTTGAAGGAAAGAAGCACATAATTGTTCCACATATATGTAGTTGATAATAGTAAAACGCCCTGGCTGGACTCAAACCTGGCCCACTGTGAAAAGGACTTCTCCTGAATGGTACATGAATTCATTTTTGAAGCCACCAGGGAACCACATGGTGTTAAATTAATCTGTGGTGTGAGGCTGCCTCCTCTGGTGGCTTCATGTTCCAAGTGTTCAGGGACTGAGGGGTTTTTGTACAGCTCTACCAATGGTTTGTGTCACTGTGGATATCTGGCACAATAATACACAGCAGTGTCTTCAGGCTGCACATTCTGTCCAGTTAGAGTCACTGTGTTGCTGGAGGAGGCTGTGGACAAACTGAACTTGTTTTTCAGTGAATCTTTGTAGCCTGTGCTGCTACCAGAAACCCATCCAATCCACTCCATTGCTTTCCCTGCAGGCTGTCTGATCCAATTTGTGGAATAGCTAGTAACAGAATAAGAGACCTGACAGGTGATGGTCAGAGTTTGACCTGGCCGGACAGTCAGAGACGCTGGCTGTGTCAACGTTTCACATTTCACACCTGTGGAAAACAAAAAAATCATTTTTTTTTTAAAATCAAAGTATCCAGGTACATGGCACCAGAAGAGCTGCTGGTTTTGTAAATGTGATGTCAAATCCAGAGAGACTCACAGGATCCAGCAGCCAGCAGCAGCAACAGAGCTACAGACAACATGGTTTGTGTTGAAGCTGAACTGGTGGGAGCTGATCTTCCTCTTTTCTCTCAACTTCCAGCCTCATATCAACTCTTTATAGCAGAGGAACCAGGAAGGACACTTTGCATACAATCAAACATACGACTGAAGAGGATCTACTCAGCAGTGGATCTAAACTGAAGTAGTAGTTTTGTCCCAAGTGTGACAGTCCTCTAATGTGTGTGACTGTGCCACATCACTTTAATCCTCCTGCTGACTGCTGGGATCTCTGGAGAGAGAGAAAACACTTTTTGTTGCCTGGAAATCAGCTCTGCCTGCTGTTGAGGTTTTAAATCAACCTGTTATGTCTTTTTCTGCAATAATCAGCTCTGTGTGTGATTCACTGTATTGCAGCCTTTTTACCTGATCATTTTCCTGTTTTGATAACAATACATATACTGTTGTGTGGTTATAGTTTTATTGAGGCTTGTGAAGGACACAGTTCAGTATGGCTAAATTTTTATCCAGACTAAACATGTTCTCTCAAATGATGATCTCAGTATTTCATTATTGAGGGTGTTTTCATATACCAAATTTGATCATGTTTCTAAAGCATGCAAATTTCCATGCAAAATAATTTCAGATATTTTTAAAATTGTTAATTTCCTGTTTTTCATCTATATAAAGACATAGGTTTGACATTAAGTTTGTTGTCAGACTTTCAGAAGTGGGCAGTGCAGAATCAGGAAAGGAACTACTTTGTGAAAATGACTATCCTTGTTATGCATTGTTGTATGGAAATGTCATGAATGGATGCTATATTTGTGTGACATTTTAAAGATAGTTCTGTTTGAATGTTGTGGAGCAGGTGCTTTCCTTTAATTACAGCTTGGGTGATGTTTTCAGCAACCACAGTGTTGTGCTGGTTTTGGTGTAGAATTCATCATCATGATTTGATCATTTAAATGTCTTCATCATAAATGTTGTCGATATTTCATTGTGTTTATGCTGCTTTATTATGAGAGAAATATAATGTGTTCAAATCCCAGCCCCCTCTCTCTTTCTGTTACAGGAAATATTCATTTAAAGCCCAGTCGTACTTCTACTCTGACAGAGCAGTGAGGATGAGGACTGGAGGATTTTGTACAGCTGCTCCACCAACTCCAGTTACTGTGGCTGTCGAGCACAATAATAAACAGCAGAGTCTTCAGTCTTCAGACTGTTCATCTGGAGATACAGCTGCTGTCTGCTGTTGTCTCTGGAGATGGTGAACCGGCCACGGACTGACTGGGAGTAGTGGGTGCTGCTACCACCAGTGCTGATATAGGCGATCCACTCCAGTCCTTTTCCAGGAGCCTGTCTGATCCAGTTCATGTCAAAGTTGCTGAATGAGAATCCAGAGGCTGTGCAGGTCAATGTGTGGGACTCTGCAGGCTTTTTCACCACTGGTTCAGATTGTGTCAGAGTCTGACCATCAACACCTGGCAACATAAAACAGAAAAGCATCACATGCATGAAGTACGGATTTTCATGAAGACGCTGTCAAATCCAGGTGAGTGAAAATGTTCACCTGCCCAGCAGAGAGTTAAAAGCAGCAGTCCTGTCCTATAGCCCATCATGTTCAAGTGTGTGGCCACTGTTGTCTGTCATCCTCTCTGCAGTCACATAAGTAGAGATGGGAGACATGAAAGTTTTGCATTGACTCCTCCTCACAGGGAGGGACGACAGCACTGCAGTGGATTAGTCTCTCAGTCATTTTGTAAAATTAGAGAATGAATGATCACTGTTCAAACACTGCCTCCAGATCTGAGAAAGAGGACAGACAGACACACCTGCTGTGCAAACACACATACAGTGTTGACATATTCAGCTACATTCACACTCACAGACTCACAGACAAACAGTGAGTCCAGACATGCAGCAACAAGGAGGAAGCCCTACCCTGGGTCAGAAATGTCAGATTTTCATGTTAATGTCCATGCTGAGGTAGGAATGGGTTCTGTAATCACAAGACTGAGTTTGTTTCAGAGCTTGGGAGGAGTTGCATTATCATGTTATACCATTATATCATTCCATTATATACTGTGCTATGTTCAAAGAGTTTATTGCCGTCGATTAAATTAGCCTCACATCGGTTTTTGTAGATTGATTTTGATTGGGCATAAGGACCAAAAAAATATATTTTTACATTCAATATGGTTTTGACTCTTCATCAGGGAAGTGGCCGTGAATGTGTTAAAACAACACAAATGCTTGTGTTTTAGGTGAACTCGTAGGAACCTCACAATGTGATTTCTTTTTTTTCATTAGAAATATGATCAACCAGTCAACCATTTGGTTTTTCTGTTTTTGTTTGTGAGCATGGAACAATAATAATCACCAAGGTATTTAACAAAACTGAGTGACTTATGAATCAAAATAAGTATATGATTAAACTCATGTCTATTGTTTTCTTTCTTTCTTTCTTTTCTTTCTTTCTTTCTTTCTTTCTTTCTTTCTTTCTTTCTTTTTTTCTTTCTTTCTTTCCAGAACATCTGTCCTGCAAGTGGCCTTTAATGTGTTAGTGGTGTGAGGCTGCCTCCTCTGGTGGCTTCATGTTCCAAGTGTTCAGGGACTGAGGGGTTTTTGTACAGCTCTACCAATGGTTTGTGTCACTGTGGATCTCTGGCACAATAATACACAGCAGTGTCTTCAGGCTGCACATTCTGTCCAGTTAGAGTCACTGTGTTGCTGGAAGAGGCTAAGGAAATACTGAACTTGTTTTTCAGTGAATCTTTGTAGTATTCATCACCATCACCATCTTTAGATCCAATCCACTCCAGTGTTTTCCCTGCAGGCTGTCTGATCCAAGCTGTGTAATAGTCAAGAGAATAAGACACCTGACAGGTGATGGTCAGAGTTTGACCTGGCCGGACAGTCAGAGACGCTGGCTGTGTCAACGTTTCACATTTCACACCTGTGGAGGAGAAAATATTCAACATATCAATGTATCTGGCAGTGGAATAATAATAAAGAAGTGGTGCAGTGTGATGATAGAGTGTGTGTTTGTCCCTCAAAGAGACTCACAGGATCCAGCAGCCAGCAGCAGCAGCAGAGCTACAGAGAACATGCTTGGTGTTGAAGGTCAACAGGTGGGAGCTTCTCTTGGTCTGCCTCAGCTGACAGTGTGATATCAAGTGTTTATAGCAGACTAGAAGGAAGTCAGCTTTGCATACAGCACAACACTCACATGACATAAAAGGAGGATGGGTTGTTGAGTAACAAGCATTTAAAGTATGAACTGACAGTTTCTTTCTTTCTTTCTTTTTTTTTTTTAAATAAATTATCAATAAAATTTCTCAACCTTAAAAAATTGGCCCAGTTTTTTATTGTTTTCTGCAGAGTATGTATGTGCATTTCTGCATTTACACCATAAATGGATACAAAAGTTTGTGAATCTTTTTGTTTTTCAAATTCAGTCTGTAATCTGCTCTTTTCAATGAAAATGAAAGAAAAGTATCAAAAACTGGCTTGCCTGTGTTAATTACCTTTTTGAAATAAATAGGTGTTGAAGGTTTATTACTCAACTTGCACACCGGCTCTCAGCCTCCGTCCAGCTGCAGCCAGTTTGCTCACACAACTTAAAGAAATGTCTATGGATATTCTCATTCATCCAGGTCATCGTTCTCTTTGGGTAAATTGAATCGTAGGCAACTGGACTTGTATTTGTCTTAGGAAGACGTTTTGCCTCTTATCCAAGGAGCTTCATCAGTTCATGCGCTTCTGTCCTTCTAGTCCGCACTAGTGAGAACTTAAAGATATGTCTCTTGTTGTCTCAGGCCTTCGCTCCTCCACCTCGCCACCACCACCAGTCCAAGGCTCCTGGGTGTCACAGTTTCACCCTGACCATCCCTGTCCTGAGGAATCTGTTCCAGTACAGTCAGTCAATAAATTTTGTTTTCAGTCATTTCATCTGTCCTGTTTATCAGTTATTGAATTATGGTTGAAAAATTTGATTGTCTAATTTTAGACATGTTTTTTTGTTTTTATTTTGTCCTGTCAGAGGCAAAGGGGACATTTTTACAGGGACTGTGCTTTGCTTTGACAATGTTGTACACTCAAGTTGTTTCTGTAAAATTGAACAGCAGACAGCAGCTCTTTGACTTGGTTTAACTTGTTCAGTTTTTGTACAGCTTTGCTCCGTCGTGGGTCACTGTGGCTCTCGAGCACAATAATAAACAGCAGAGTCTTCAGTCTTCAGACAGTTCATCTGCAGATACAGCTGCTGTCTGCTGTTGTCTCTGGAGATGGTGAACCGGCCTTGGACTGAATGGCAGTAGTAGATCTCACCACTATCACCCTTGATAGTTGCAATCCACTCCAGTCCTTTTCCAGCACTGCAAAAACTCAAAATCTTATCAAGATTATTTGTCTTATTTCAAGTCAAAAATGTCTTATTTCTAGTCAAAATATCTCAATACACTTAAAATAAGACATGATCACCTCAGAAGTAACTTGTTTTTAGACAATTTTCACTTGTTTCCAGTGAAAATTCACTGGAAACAAGTGAAAATTTGCTTGTTTCATTGGCAAAATTTGCCAGTGGAAAAAGTGAAAATTCACTTGAAATAAGTGAAAATTAGCTAGAAACAAGAAACAAATTTTGCCAATGAAACAAGCAAATTTTCACTTGTTTCAAGCAAATTTTCACTTGAAACGAGAGACAATTGTCTAAAAACAAGTTACTTCTGAGGTGGTCATGTCTTATTTTAAGTGTAATGAGATATTTTGACTAGTAATAAGACATTTTTGACTTGAAATAAGACAAATAATCTTGGTAAGATTTTGAGTTTTTGCAGTGAGGAGCCTGTCTGACCCAGACCATCCAGTAGTCACTGAATGAGAATCCAGAGGCTGTGCAGGTCAATGTGTGGGACTCTGCAGGCTTTTTAACCACTGGTTCAGATTGTGTCAGAGTCTGACCATCAACACCTGGCAACATAAAACAGAAAAGCATCGCATGCATGAAGTACGGATTTGAATGAAGACGCTGTCAAATCCAGGTGAGTGAAAATGTTGACCTGCCCAGCAGAGAGTTAAAAGCAGCAGTCCTGTCCTATAGCCCATCATGTTCAAGTGAGTGGCCACTGTTGTCTGTCATCCTCTCTGCAGTCACATAAGTAGAGATGGGAGACATCAAAGTTTTGCATTGACTCCTCCTCACAGGGAGGGACGACAGCACTGCAGTGTATTAGTCTCTCGATTATTTTGTACAATTTAAGAATGAATGTTTATTTTGCAAAGGGACTCTTAGGATTGGATTTAATCTGGATGAAACATGGATTTTTGTAGAACCCCAATGTAAATACTTTTCAAGTTTTTTTTTTGTTTTTTTTTGTAATTTATACAGCCCATCATCAGAAGCATCTGTCAAATAATAAGAAAAGTTGTAATTAGTCAGCAGCTAATCATACAACACAATGATGTGTTATCATATCATGCAAATACAGCATTCCATTACATACTGTGCTACAATAAAAGGTTTTATTACAATTGAATAAATTAGCTTCCCATCAGTATTTTTTGGATCAACTTTGATTGAGAATGAAGACCAGATATATATATTTCAATATTCATTATCATTTTGCCTCTTCCGCAGGGAAGTGGCCTTGAATGTGTTGATGATCTGAGGCTGCCTCCTCTGGTGGCTTCATGCTCCAAGTGTTCAGGGACTGAGGGGTTTTTGTACAGCTCTACCAATGGTTTCTGTCACTGTGTCATCTGGCACAGTAATACACAGCAGTGTCTTCAGGCTGCACATTCTGTCCAGTTAGAGTCACTGTGTTGCTGGAAGAGTCTAAGGAAATACTGAACTTGTTTTTCAGTGAATCTTTGTATTCTGTGGCGTAACCCACTCTCGCCCATCCAATCCACTCCAGTCCTTTCCCTGCAGGCTGTCTGATCCAAGCTGTGTGTTGGTTGCTAACAGAATAAGAGACCTGACAGGTGATGGTCAGAGTTTGACCTGGCTGGACAGTCAGAGATGCTGGCTGTGTCAATGTTTCACATTTCACACCTGTGGAGGAGAAAATATCAACATGTCAGTGTATCTGACAGTGGAATAATAATAAAGAAGTGGTGCAGTGTGATGATAGAGTGTGTGTTTGTCCCTCAAAGAGACTCACAGGATCCAGCAGCCAGCAGCAGCAGCAGAGCTACAGAGAACATGCTTGGTGTTGAAGGTCAACTGGTGGGAGCTTCTCTTGGTCTGCCTCAGCTGACAGTGTGATATCAAGTGTTTATAGCAGACTAGAAGGAAGTCAGCTTTGCATACAGCACAACACTCTCATGACAGAAAAGGAAGATGGGTTGGTGTGTAAGGAACGTTTACAGTATGAATAGGCAATTTCTTTCTTTTCTTATAAAATATCAATGAAAAAGTTTATTCTCACAAGACCTTTAACAGCTAAGATATTTTGGCTCAGTTTTTAAAATTTATTTCGATAATTATGCCAAGCTTTATTATCTTGGCAAGCTTTGGAAAGACATCAAGTTTAGAAGAGTACACTATATGTAATTAGGCAGGAGAGGTTGGACAAGTGTTTCATTTGTATTTTTTTCTCCATCGTACATATGTGCATTCATGTATTTATGTCATCTATGCACACGAAAGTGTATACATGCAATCATCTTTTTCTTTTATAAAAAAATATGTTCAATGTGATTTACCATCAGGAAAGGAAGTGCGGAGAAAGAGAATAACAGCTAAGGAGAAAAAAATCCCTGGACCCAGAATATGTGCAGCTCAGTTAGTGGGATTCACCAGGACTTTTGACGTCTGGTTCAGGCTCAGTCAGTGTCTGTCACTGACAGAGGAACATTACATAGTCAGTCAAACTGATATTTCAGAGGAATCCAATTTGAGAAAAAATAAATAAATATATATATATATATATATATATATATATATATATATATATATATATATATATATATATATATATATATATATATATATGAAAGCACCTCTCTTGACCAGATATGGCCTTTATTGAGTATTAAACTCTAACCAGTCTTTTGTGCTGTGGTTCAAATGTCAGGTAAGATTCAGTGACAGACTGGAGCTGATTGGAGCTGAGTGTCTCATTAAGGAAATCAAAGAGAGACACAACGTTGTGTTGTCTGCCCTCTAATGTTAAAAAAAAAGAACTGCTGCATGATCTCAACAAATAATAATGTAACTCACCAGTGACTCCCCATCAGATAGAGAGATAATTTTGATTGATATGTTCAGCTGGTGTTTCCTTTATTCAGGGTTTGGGTGAAGCATTCAGCAAGCAGAATGTTACTATTGGTTTTGGTGGTTTTGTGAAAAATTCATTGTCATGATTTCATTGCTTGGATTTGTCCATCACCTATTTACGTGATATCGTGTTTATGATGCTCTGTCATGAAGGTAATATGATGTTTTCAACTTTGGTATAAGTATTTGTTCTGGAAAAATCCTTAAAATCCCAGTCATAAAATGCTGCCACCATAAGAGAGCAGTGAGGATGAGGACTGGAGGATTTTGTACAGCTGCTCCACCAACTCCAGTCACTGTGGCTCTCGAGCACAATAATAAACAGCAGAGTCTTCAGTCTTCAGATTGTTCATCTGGAGATACAGCTGCTGTTTGCTGTTGTCTCTGGAGATGGTGAACCGGCCTTGGACTGACTGGGAGTAGTAGGTGCCACCACCAATGTCGATATGGGCGATCCACTCCAGTCCTTTTCCAGGAGCCTGTCTGATCCAGTTCATCCAGCTGCTGCTGAATGAGAGTCCAGAGGCTGTGCAGGTCAATCTGTGGGACTCTGCAGGCTTTTTAACCACTGGTTCAGATTGTGTCAGAGTCTGACCATCAACACCTGGCAACACAAAATAGAAAAGCATCACATGCATGAAGGATTTGAATGAAGACGCTGTCAAATCCAGGTGAGTGAAAATGTTCACCTGCCCAGCAGAGAGTTAAAAGCAGCAGTCCTGTCCTATAGCCCATCATGTTAAAGTGTGTGGCCACTGTTGTCTGTCATCCTCTCTGCAGTCACATAAGTAAAGATGGGAAACATCAAAGTTTTGCATTGACTCCTCCTCACAGGGAGGGACGACAGCACTGCATTGGATTAGTCTCTCAGTCATTTTGTACAATTTAAGAATGAATGTTTATTGTGCAAATGGACTCTAAAGATTGGATGTAATCTGGATAAAATTTGGATTTTTGTAGAGCCCCACGATGAATACTATTCAAGTTTTTTTTTTTGTTTGTTTGTTTTTTAAATTTATATAGCCCATCATCACAAGCATATGTCAGAGGATAAGAAAAGTTGTCATTTTTCAGCAAGTAATCATACAACACAATGATGTGTTATCATATCATGCAAATATATCATTCCATTACATACTGCGCTACAGTAAAATGGTTTATTACAATTAAATAATTTAACCCATCAATTTTTTTTCTTAAATCAACTTTGATTGGGAATAATGACCAAATAAATATATTTTGAATTTGAAACATTTTGCCTTTTCATAAGGGAAGATGTCTTGAACGTGTTGTGAGGCTGCCTCCTCTGGTGGCTTCATGTTCCAAGTGTTCAGGGACTGAGGGGTTTTTGTACAGCTCTACCAGTGGTTTGTGTCACTGTGGATCTCTGGCACAATAATACACAGCAGTGTCTTCAGGCTGCACATTCTGTCCAGTTAGAGTCACTGTCTTGCTGGAAGAGGCTAAGGAAATACTGAACTTGTTTTTCAGTGAATTTTTGTAGCGTTCATTGCCATAGCTATCTTTATGTCCAATCCACTCCAGTGTTTTTCCTGCAGGCTGTCTGATCCAAGCTGTGTAAAAGCCAAGAGAATAAGAGACCTGACAGGTGATGGTCAGAGTTTGACCTGGCTGGACAGTCAGAGACGCTGGCTGTGTCAGCGTTTCACATTTCACACCTGTGGAGGAGAAAATATTCAACATATCAGTGTATCTAACAGTGGAATAATAATAAAGAAGTGGTGCAGTGTGATGATAGAGTGTGTGTTTGTCCCTCAAAGAGAC
Source organism: Myripristis murdjan (assembly GCF_902150065.1). Taxonomy (NCBI): domain Eukaryota; kingdom Metazoa; phylum Chordata; class Actinopteri; order Holocentriformes; family Holocentridae; genus Myripristis; species Myripristis murdjan. Next base: position 32,847,970 of record NC_043987.1, on the reverse strand, counting down.
TCACAGGATCCAGCAGCCAGCAGCAGCAGCAGAGCTACAGAGAACATGCTTGGTGTTGAAGGTCAACTGGTGGGAGCTTCTCTTGGTCTGCCTCAGCTGACAGTGTGATATCAAGTGTTTATAGCAGACTAGAAGGAAGTCAGCTTTGCATACAGCACAACACTCACATGACATAAAAGGAGGGTGGACTGTCCTATTACGTGCACTGAAAGCATGGATTTTCAATTGTTGCCTTAAAAAATAATAATGAAAAACTGTTTATTTTACTTTTGAATGTAATTAAAATGAGAAGAGTACACGATATGTAGTGAGGCAGGAGAAGCTGTGAAAGTATTTAATTGATTTCTGCGTAATATGTGCATGTAGGGGAGAGTGGGGTAATTTGTGCCAAGGGGCAAGTAGTGTCACCCCTGTTATCTAGAAAACCATAGAAGAAGTTGGTCATGTGACCACATATTTTAGAAGAGGCATCCATTTTACTCATCCTGCAAAGAAGGGAGACACATGGCTTGAGAGGTAAGCACATTTAATTTCAAAAAACATTTTTTTGCCCTCCAAAGTAAAATTTCTATGATCAAGGTTTTTTGATTGCTGTGTTTGAACAATTATAGAAAACTTTGAAAACAGTTCACACAGGTTTTAGTACTTTAGTAAGCTACACCATGAGTCTATACAGTTAGCATGATGTTAGCTCAAAACAGCTGGGGGATGCATTTTTTTCAAAATGGTGGGCTTGGGGTAATTTGTGCCAAAGGGCCTGGGGTAAGTTGTGCCAGTGGCACAACTTGTGATTATATACTATATATTACTTTATTGTATTTTATTGTTATTTTACATTGTCTTCTTACCTTTGATCATTAAAACTATTCAGATTCAGATGAAGATGATTTCCAGGTGCTCATTTTGGAATTTTTATTTTGTTCTGGGTATGTGTTCATGTGGCGCTAGGCCTTGTTATAGAAAAGTGGCCTGTGATCTTGTTAAAATAATAAATAAATGTTAAATAAATAATTTTGTATTGAATTTGTTTTGCTTTTATATAGCATTATCATTTGTGAGATTAAAATGATCTGTTTTACTTCAATTATCAATGGCACAATTTACCCCAGTGTATTCTCTCTAATGGCACAATTTACCCCGCACCGGGGGCAAGTTGTGCCACAAAACCACTTGTTTTTTTTGAAAGCTGTATTTCTCAAAGAGTTTATATAAGATCCAAAGTGATTGTTCCCAGGGATGTACAACATCCTAAACTATATGTGCATATTTTAGTTGGAGGCATTACTGTAATCCCCTCGTTTTAAAGGCACTTTAAGTAAAAATTGGCACTATTTACCCCACTCTCCCCTACAGTATTTAAAACTCCTAATATCCTCGTAATAATGGAGATTCTCCTCAACATTTTCATTTTATTTTTCATCTTGATCAAATTCAACTAAGCATTTTGTTCAACAACCCACATGGTGCTTTAAAGTAATAGCCATAAAGTATCATATTCAAATATGTTCATTTGAGTTCAAATCTGCTCCATCAAGATTTTGTTGGACATGTTATTAACCATTACAGTGCTGCAGTGCATGCTGGTAGGACGTTCCAATGATATTAAGTGTGCGTGTATGTCTCTTGCTCACAGAAGCACATGGCATTGAATTAATCAGTGGACTGAGGCTGCCTCCTCTGGTGGCTTCATGTTCCAAGTGTTCAGGGACTGAGGGGTTTTTGTACAGCTCTACCAATGGTTTGTGTCACTGTGGCTCTCTGGCACAATAATACACAGCAGAGTCTTCAGTCTTCAGACTGTTCATCTGGAGATACAGCTGCTGTCTGCTGTTGTCTCTGGAGATGGTAAACTGGCCTTGGACTGACTGGGAGTAGTAGGTGCTGCCACTATCATGTGTGATAGTTGCAATCCACTCCAGTCCTTTTCCAGGAACCTGTCTGACCCAGGCCATCCAGTAGTTGCTGAATGAGAGTCCAGAGGCTGTGCAGGTCAGTCTGTGGGACTCTGCAGGCTTTTTAACCACTGGTTCAGATTGTGTCAGAGTCTGACCATCAACACCTGGCAACACAAAACAGAAAAGCATCACATGCATGAAGTACGGATTTGAATGAAGACGCTGTCAAATCCAGGTGAGTGAAAATGTTCACCTGCCCAGCAGAGAGTTAAAAGCAGCAGTCCTGTCCTATAGCCCATCATGTTAAAGTGTGTGGCCACTGTTGTCTGTCATCCTCTCCGCAGTCACATAAGTAGAGATGGGAGACATCAAAGTTTTGCATTGACTCCTCCTCACAGGGAGGGATGACAGAACTGCAGTGGATTGGCCACTCAGTCATTTTGTACAATTTATTAATGAATGTTTATTGTGCAAAGGGACTCTAAGGATTGAATTTAATTTGGATAAAACGTGGATTTTTTTAAACCCCAAGATGAATACCATTCAAGTTCAAGTTTATTTATTTATACAGCCCATCATCACAAGCATCTGTCAGAGAATAAGAAAAGTTGTAATTAGTCAGCAACTAATCATACAACACAATGATTTGTTATCATACCATGTAATTATATCATTCCATTACATACAGCACTACAGGATAAGGATTTATTACAAATGAATAAATTAGCCTCCCATCAGTATCTTTTATATCAACTTTAATTGGGAATGAAGACCAAATATATATATTTCAGTATTCATTATCATTTTGCCTCTTAATCAGGGAAGTGGCCTTGAATATGTTAGTGGTGTGAGGCTGCCTCCTCTGGTGGCTTCATGTTCCAAGTGTTCAGGGACTGAGGGCTTTTTGTACAGCTCTACCAATGCTTTGTGTCACTGTGGATCTCTGGCACAATAATACACAGCAGTGTCTTCAGGCTGCACATTCTGTCCAGTTAGAGTCACTGTCTTGCTGGAAGAGGCAACAGAAATACTGAACTTGTTTTTCAGTGAATCTTTGTAGTATTCAGCGCTAGTATGTTTCATTCCAATCCACTCCAGTCCTTTCCCTGCAGGCTGTCTGATCCAAGCTGTGTAATAGTCAAGAGAATAAGAGACCTGACAGGTGATGGTCAGAGTTTGACCTGGCTGGACAGTCAGAGACGCTGGCTGTGTCAACGTTTCACATTTCACACCTGTGGAGGAGAAAATATTCAACATATCAGTGTATCTGACAGTGGAATAATAATAAAGAAGTGGTGCAGTGTGATGATAGAGTGTGTGTTTGTCCCTCAAAGAGACTCACAGGATCCAGCAGCCAGCAGCAGCAGCAGAGCTACAGAGAACATGCTTGTGAGTGTGACAGTGTGATATCAAGTGTTTATAGCAGACTAGAAGGAAGTCAGCTTTGCATACAGCACAACACTCACATGACATAAAAGGAGGATGGACTGTTGTATTACGTGCACTGAAAGCATGGATTGCCAATTGTTGTCTTAAAACTGTTTATTCAATCAATTTTCTAACAATTTGTATAATTTTAACACCATGGTTTGGTAACCAAGCCAGGCTGAATGATATTTGCATACCTTGGAATGAAATTGAAATTAGAAGAGTACACGATATCTAGTGAGGCAGGAGAGGCTGAGAAAGTATTTTATTGTTTTCTGCATAATATGTGCATGTATAGTATTTAAAACTCCTCATATCCTCATAATAATGGAGATTCTCCTCAACGTTTTCATTTTATTTTTCATCTTGATCAAATTCATCTGAGCATTTGTTCAACAACCCACATGGTGCTTTAAACTAATAGCCATAAAGTATCATATTCAAATATGTTCATTTGGGTTCAAATCTGCTCCATCAAGATTTTGTTAACCATTACAGTGCTGCAGCACATGCTGGTAGGACCCTCAAATGATATTAAATTTTTGTGTGTGTGTGTGTGTGTGTGTGTGTGTGTGTTCTTAGTGTCATCACATGTCTGATCTGCTGCTGCCCCCTGGTGATCTATGTAAAGATAAATTGATTGAGGTTTTTGTTAAGCTCCTCTGCTCATTCACATCACTGTGGCTCTCTGGCACAGAAATACACTGCAGAGTCCTCTGGCTTTAAGTTGGACAGTCTCATATACACCATGCTGTTGCTGTCATCTCTACTGATTTCTATGCGTCCTTGCACACTGCTTGTGTAAGTGTTGCGACTGGCATCAGAGTAACCGCTCCCTATCCATTCCAGTCCTTTTCCTGCAGGTTGTCTTATCCAGCTCATAACACAGCAGCTGAAAGTGAAGCCAGTTCCCCTACAGGAAAGACTGAGAGTTTCCCCAGGCTTTTTCAGCACCGGACTGGAGGGAATGGACTCCATAGCCTGGCCATTCAAGTCTGACAGAGAACAAGGACAAAAACACAGGAGAAAGAGAGAGAGAGAGAGAGAGAGAGAGAGAGAGAGAGAGAGTCAGAAGTAGTAAAACATAACAATCAATGTATTTGTCATGATATCAGTATAGCAGTATGAAACATGACAACTCACATGGCAGACAGAGAGCTGTGAGCAGGAGAGAGAGTTTGTCCATCATCCTGAGGCTGAAGATGTGAACTCAGCTGCTCCACCCAAAAGAACAAGACAACAAGTCAGCAGGAGGACACAAGTACACACTCTGACACTCTGGATTTGCATGGGGAATTTAGGAGGGAGGGACTCTCTCAATAGACTCTCTCAATAGACTCTCTCTATCAGGAGAGAAGGAAAGTATCAGTGACTGTTCTGTCTTTGGCTAAGAAGGGTACATCATGCAATGAAAGGGACTGTAAGGCACATGGAAGTTGGATGGATACAAGGCCAAAAAAAGTTAAAATAAAGATGAATTTTAATATATATAAAATCCATTGTGTTTAGGATACCCCTCTCTTTTATTACACCAAATATATTTAATAATGTTCATCAAGAAATACATTGTGCTACAAAATATTTGGATACATTTTCACAAATGAAGCACCTCCTCTAAATTCAACTAAAAAGCAAATGTGACTGCCTAACTTTTATCTTATTCATTTGATTTGGTGGGGCAAATAAATAAAAAACAAATACTTTCAGTTGTTAACTTAAATATCATGATTAAGTTTTGATTTATTGGTGAAATTCTCAAAATGTAAACAAAAATAAAATGCTCTGTGTATTTATTTGCCCATCTATAAAAAAAAGTAACTTTGTGGTTCAAATAGGATTAAACTTTGGTCATCTCATACCCAGTAAAAACACAAACATAGAAACACAACAATCATATGTTCAAAGCCTCTTAGAAGAACAAAAAAACACATTTATTTCCTGCTAAAAACTTTTCTGTTCAGACAAATCTTTTTAGAGTGAATCATAAAAGAAGCTTATTCTTCAACATACACTAAGATCTACACCCAGTACAACATGTGTTTGTGTGTGTGGTTGAGTGATGCAGTGTGTTGGGTTTTTGTGCAGGTCTGCTGGTGGTTTGTATCACTGTGGGACAGCGAACACAATAATACACAGCTGTGTCCTCAGGCTGCAGATTCTGCCCTTTCATAGTCACCGTTCCAGCAGAAGTGTCTCTGCTGTAGCTGAATTTGTTCTTCAGAGCATTATTTTGAGGAAAGCTGCCTCCACCCCACTGATGGAAAATCCAGTCCATTGGTTTTCCTTTACAGTGTCTGATCCAACCTGTTGCATAGCTGTTATCAGTCACGGCATAGCCAGAGGGCTGACAGGTGATGGACAAAGACTGTCCAGGCTGCACAACCACTGAGTCTGGCTGGATCAGATCAATACTGTACACACCTGTGGAGACAAACATCAGGATGATCCACATCATTCATGTCACTCTGCAGCCTTTATGATGGGTTTATTAGTAGGAATCCACTGAAAGCTACTCACAGGATCCAGCTGCCAGCAGCAGTATCACAGCTCCAGAGAACATGGTTTATGCTGAAGCTGATCTGATGTCAGCTCTTCTGTCCTCTGACTGACACACACACACATTTCTCCTCCTTATGGGCTCAGACTCACACACTCATTTGCATGTTGAGGAGAAAAACTGTATTCATTTAATTATATTTAAATCAACAGCATACAAATAAATAACCTCTCAATGAAATACAATTACAATGTATGTGCAATCAAATTCTCACAATAGGAATAATTTTCATTTACCAACGATGGATTGAGGCATGAGATGAAAAAAGTCCATCATTTTTTTGGGCAGTTGTTCAGTGAAGTCAAACCACTGAGCTCACTAATTTAATCCACATTCTGCAGCCTTCACTGAAAATTTCCTCAAAATGAAAAACTAAAACTTGTGCACTTTTTGTGACATTACATTTTCACAATGTTTTTTTTTTTTTATTTTTTTTTTTTTAACTTAAAGACACTATACACCAAGTAAGCCTACTGGCACCACTTTCTTCAATTACATTGACTAACACAGATTTACAGTATTCATGATCAATAATTGTTGCATTGCATCATTGCCAAACTGTGTCTGTTAATAAACACATGAATATGATGTTTGGCTGCATGTTTGTCTGATCTTCTTTCTCCATGTGAGCCACTTGTTTGTAGCTCGGTGTCTCCAGGGGACAGAGTCTCTTGCTCACACAAACACACAGCTGCATTTTCAGTCCACACACTCTGTCCTCTAAGTGTCTGTGTTGGACTGGATGTGTCTGTGGTCACACTAACATTCTTGTCACTTTGTCATTATAATGGAAATCAGACTGATTGATTTATGTTTTGAAGGAAAGAAGCACATAGTTGTTCCACATATATTTACCTGATGATAGTAAAACGCCCTGGTTGGAGTCAAACCTGGCCCACTGTGAAAATGACTTCTCCTGAATGGTACATGAATTCAGTTTTGAAGACATCAGGGAACCACATGGCATTACATTAATCTGTGGTGTCAGTCTGTGTAAGGATTTTTTTCCCCTGTCCTGGAAACAAATACACTGAGGAGTTTTTTTTTTTTTTTGTTTGTTTGTTTTTTTTTACCTCAGGGAAGTGTCTTTGAATGTGTCAGTGGTCTGAGGCTGCCTCCTCTGGTGGCTTCATGTTCCAAGTGTTCAGGGACTGAGGGGTTTTTGTACAGCTCCACCAATGCTTTGTGTTACTGTGGATATCTGGCACAATAATACACAGCAGTGTCTTCAGGCTGCACATTCTGTCCAGTTAGAGTCACTGTGTTGCTGGAAGAGTCTAAGGAAATACTGAACTTGTTTTTCAGTGAATCTTTGTAGCCAGGGCTGTAACCCACTCTACCCCATCCAATCCACTCCATTGCTTTCCCTGCAGGCTGTCTGATCCAATTTGTGGAATAGTCACTAACAGAATAAGAGACCTGACAGGTGATGGTCAGAGTTTGACCTGGCTGGACAGTCAGAGACGCTGGCTGTGTCAACGTGACACATTTCACACCTGTGGAAAACACAAACATTTTTAAAGTCAAGATATCCAGTTACATGGCACCAGAAGAGCTGCTGGTTTTGTAAATGTGATGTCAAATCCAGAGAGACTCACAGGATCCAGCAGCCAGCAGCAGCAGCAGAGCTACAGACAACATGGTTTGTGTTGAAGCTGAACTGGTGGGAGCTGCTCTTCCTCTTTTCTTTCAACTTCCAGCCTCATATCAACTCTTTATAGCAGAGGAACCAGGAAGGACACTTTGCATACAATCAAACATACGACTGAAGAGGATCTCCTCAGCAGTGGATCTAAACTGAGGTAGTAGTTTTGTCCCAAGTATGACAGTCCTCTAATGTGTGTGACTGTGCCACATCACTTTAATCCACCTGCTGACTGCTGGGATCTCTGGAGAGAGAGAAAACACTTTTTGTTGCCTGGAAATCAGCTCTGCCTGCTGTTGGGGTTTTAAATCAACCTGTTGAGTCTTTTTCTGCAATAATCTGCTCAGTTTCCTGTTCCAATAACAATACATATACTGCTGTATGGTTATAGTTTTATTGAGGCATGTGAGGTAGACAATTCCATTAGGCTAAATTGTTTATTCAAACTAAACATGTTCTCTCAAATGATGATTTCAGCATTTCATTATTGAGGATGTTTTGATATATCAAATGTGATCATGTTTCTAAAGCATGCAGATTTCCACAAAAAAAAATAATAATTTCAGATATTTCTGAAATTGTTAATTTCATTTTTTTTCATTTATATAAAGACATAGGTTTGACATTAAGTTTGTTGTCAGACTTTCAGAAGAGGGCAGTGCAGAATCAGGGCAGAAACTACTTTCTGAAAATGACTATCCTTGTTATGCATTGTTGTATGGGAATGTCGTGAATGGATGCTATATTTGTGTGACATTTTAAAGATAGTTCTGTTTGAATGTTGTGGAGCAGGTGCTTTCCTTTATTTACAGTTTGGGTGATGTTTTCAGCAACCACAATGTTGTGCTGGTTTTGGTGTAGAATTCATCATCATGATTTGATCTTTTAAATGTCTTCATCATGAAAGTTGTCGATATTTCATTTTGTTTATGATGCTTTGTCATGAGAGAAATACAATGTGTTCAAATCCCACCCCCCTCTCTCTTTCTGTTTCAGGAAACATTCATTTGAAGCCCCGTCGTACTTCTACCCTAACAGAGCAGTGAGGATGAGGACTGGAGGATTTTGTACAGCTGCTCCACCAACTCCAGTCACTGTGGCTGTCGAGCACAATAAGAAACAGCAGAGTCTTCAGTCTTCAGACTGTTCATCTGGAGATACACCTGCTGTCTGCTGTTGTCTCTGGAGATGGTGAACCGGCCACGGACTGACTGGGAGTAGTAGATGGTACCACTAGTGGTGCTGATAATTGCAATCCACCCCAGTCCTTTCCCAGGAGCCTGTCTGATCCAGTTCATGTCATAGTCACTGAATGTGAATCCAGAGGCTGTGCAGGTCAATGTGTGGGACTCTGCAGGCTTTTTAACCACTGGTTCAGATTGTGTCAGAGTCTGACCATCAACACCTGGCAACACAAAACAGAAAAGCATCACATGCATGAAGTACGGATTTGAATGAAGACGCTGTCAAATCCAGGTGAGTGAAAATGTTGACCTGCCCAGCAGAGAGTTAAAAGCAGCAGTCCTGTCCTATAGCCCATCATGTTAAAGTGTGTGGCCACTGTTGTCTGTCATCCTCTCTGCAGTCACATAAGTAGAGATGGGAAACATCAAAGTTTTGCATTGACTCCTCCTCACAGGGAGGGACGACAGCACTGCAGTGTATTAGTCTGTCAGTCATTTTGTACAATTTAAGAATGAATGTTTATTGTGCAAATGGACTCTAAAGATTGGATGTAATCTGGATAAAATTTGGATTTTTGTAGAGCCCCACGATGAATACTATTCAAGTTTTTTTTTTTTTTTTTTTTTAATTCATATAGCCCATCATCACAAGCATCTGTCAGAGGATAAGAAAAGTTGTAATTTTTCAGCAACTAATCATACAATACAATGATGTGTCATCATATGATGCAAATATATCATTCCATTACATACTGCGCTACAGTAAAATGGTTTATTACAATTAAATAATTTAACCCATCAATTTTTTTCTTAAATCAACTTTGATTGGGAATAACGACCAAATAAATATATTTTGAATTTGAAACATTTTGCCTTTTCATAAGGGAAGATGTCTTGAACGTTAGTGGTGTGAGGCTGCCTCCTCTGGTGGCTTCATGTTCCAAGTGTTCAGGGACTGAGGGCTTTTTGTACAGCTCTACCAATGGTTTGTGTCACTGTGGCTCTCTGGCACAATAATACACAGCAGTGTCTTCAGGCTGCACATTCTGTCCAGTTAGAGTCACTGTGTTGCTGGAAGAGTCTAAGGAAATACTGAACTTGTTTTTCAGTGAATCTTTGTAATCTTCATAGCTAGTAAATTTCTGCCCAATCCACTCCAGTGTTTTCCCTGCAGGTTGTCTGATCCAAGCTGTGTAATCACTGCTAACAGAATAAGAGACCTGACAGGTGATGGTCAGAGTTTGACCTGGCTGAACAGTCAGAGACGCTGGCTGTGTCAACGTTTCACATTTCACACCTGTGGAGGAGAAAATATCGAACATATCAGTGTATCTGACAGTGTAATAATAATAAAGAAGTGGTGCAGTGTGATGATAGAGTGTGTGTTTGTCCCTCAAAGAGACTCACAGGATCCAGCAGCCAGCAGCAGCAGCAGAGCTACAGAGAACATGCTTGGTGTTGAAGGTCAACTGGTGGGAGCTTCTCTTGGTCTGCCTCAGCTGACAGTGTGATATCAAGTGTTTATAGCAGACTAGAAGGAAGTCAGCTTTGCATACAGCACAACTCTCACATCACATAAAAGGAGGATGGGTTGTTGTACCTCAAGCATCCGATGTTTGATTCAAGGTTAATTCCTAACTCCTAATGTTCGTTATGATACACACTTGTTACTTTACATGGCCACTTTATTAGGTCCACCTTCAGAATCCAATACAATCCAATTCAACTGTTCTGCCATAAAATTTACTTTTATGATGCCTGTAATGCTCATGTTTTCTTTTTGTCACAGTAATAGAGATGTTTATTCATTTCTATGTTTGGCCTTTAGCTCATAGTTAGTGGTGCTGTTGTTCTGGACTGTATTTTATTGAGAGGTGTTTCTAATATTCTGTCCCCCTCATGTATATAAATGGGGAGGACCAAAAATTAGAAACGCCTCAAAATATAATGCAGTCCAGAACAAGATTTTGGAAAACGACAAACTCAATATGTCTATGGATATTCTCATTCATCCAGGCCATCGTTCTCTTTGGGCAAAATTGAATTGTAGGCAACTGGACTCGTATTTGTGTCAGGAAGACGTTTCGTCTGTTATCCAAGGGGATTCATCAGTTCATACGCATCGGTCTTTCTTGTCTTGTCTGACGACTAGTGCCCACAGAGCCCAAAGAGGAAAAACTCAATAATAAGAACTCAATAATAAACACAGAATTAAATTGACACATTCTCCACAATGTCAACAAAAACTGAGCATTATTAACTTTCTTAAAAGGTAGAATTTATGGCAGAGCTGTTGCATTGAACTGCATTAGATTGTACAGGTAGACCTGATAAAGTGGCCTCTGAGTGTATGTTCCCATTAGTTGTCATTCAGACTGACAGACGAGTCAGAAGCTGAATCTAAAACTTCGGACAGTCCCATCGGCTGTGGCTGTTATTCAGAAGATGGAGAGGTCAGAGCTACTATGTCTCCCTCTTGTGGTCAGAGTCAGTAGTGCAGCAAAGCTCTGAGCGTACAGCTGATTCTAACACAGTAACACACCATGTGTTCTCCTAGAGAAAACAATGTTTTATATTAATCACACACACACACACACACACACACACACACACACACACACACACACACACACACACTTAAAAAAAAAAAAAAAAGTAAGTTTGTGTAATTACTAGTTTCATGGTATTCAATGAGGGGAAAGTGTGACAGACTTTGTTCTCAAAATATGAAGTTTGATTTTTTCAAACTCTGAGAATAGACGACCAACATGAACATAACCAGGAAGACGGAAATATAAACATGGAGATTTATGTGTGTGTGTGTGTGTGTGTGTGTGTGTGTGTGTGTGTGTGTGTGTACTGGTCCAAGAAGTAACCAGATCATACAACTAGACAAATCAGAATTTGAATGATATTGAATCGTCATGATATTGGAAATCAATAAAAGTATCAATAACATTTAATGTAATAAGAAAGGAAAATAAACATTTATGTCTTGTAAGATTAATCTGCTTTTAACTATTAGTATTCATTTAAATTTTGTTTTAACTGTTTTAATTTCAATGTCTTATTTAATTAAATTATTTTAACTCCATCTTTGCACCATGACATCACATAACATATTTTTTCCTCAAATTGTGTGGAAGTGATGCGTTTCCCTGATCAGTTTCTTTTTTAATTAAATCAAAATAAAACTGAAAATACTGAAAATCACAAGGACGATGTGGATGATGATGATGATGATGATGATGATGATGATGATGATGAGTATGATGATGATGATGTGTATGATGGCGCTGATAGAGTGACAGGTAACACTAATGATGGTCATGATCCCAGACCTGTGACCAGCTGCATACATAGCAGAGCACAATACTGCACATCACGAGCCTTTCACATGGGAACTAACAAATCATTGCTGCTGATTGCACAGCTATGTCTCCCTCTTGTGGACAAAATCAGTAATACAGCCAATCCGTGAGACCACACCTGATGCTAATACAGTAAAACAACATGTGTTCCTCTGGAGAAAATCGTGTTTTATTAGTGGGCAAGCTGGAGGCTTGCACACTCATGTTATACACAGTCTTTATTATTATTCTCCACGTTTTTTTGGCACATATCTGCTCCTTCATACTTTGAGCTAAAATTTTTGTTAAAACTTAAAAAAATAAAAAATGAAAAATAAAAAATAAAGCTTAATGGTGTGATATTTGCTTGTATTTCAATTTTTGAGTTATTCAACTTTTTTCTACATTTTTCCCCAATGGAATGAATGGTACGGATTCCTCATAATTCAGTGTTTTTCTTTTTTTTTTTTTTTTTTACTTGTTTTCAGATAGAAACTCACTACAAACTGGAAAGTGTTAAGCATCCGTTGCATTTTTTTTTTCTTTTCAACTTTTTCGTATCATTTCATACTTTTTTAAATTATATTTTTCACAGTTTAAGTTTATGAGTGCATTGATTCCGGCACGGGAGTTGTTACCCATTTCTGCCACAAGAGGGAGCATTCTCATACGCTAGCGCTTGTGTCAGGAGAGAAAGCTTTTATTTTGGAATCAACCGGAAACGTTCCTACCTTATACTGCGACTAGCTTCAAAGTTGTTTGGCTTCTCCGAAAACATCGGAGCAAATTTCCAAACAGACGTTATTTGGATAAACTTATCACATTTTGGTAATCTACATGGCTACGTTGTCACCTGAAAAATGTTTTAAACTGATTATAGTGACATACTTACAGTGTTAGAATGAAAAGTATATCAGCTTTTAGAGCCTGGCTTAAAGTCCCGTTTACTAGCCGCTTGGTGTAAATCTGAAACTGGGGTTATTAAAGGACATCATGTGCAGCGTAAAGCCTGGGGGTTATAGAGATGGTGGGAAAGTTGGCTGTTTATTGCTGCTGTGAATGTTCAGTGTGACTTATGTTGTTATCCTTGTAAATATGGCAGCTAAGCTAACTTTGGCTGAGCCGTGTAGGGAGCCACAGAGCTCATGTGCGTTTGAATCGCCTGGTATCCTGCTGGGAATGCAGCAGTAATGAAATGGGGAGCAACAGGGAGGCAAAGCTGAGCCTGGCAGCCTCCGGCTGAGGCTGTAGATAACTCGCCACAGTCACAGTGGATGTGTTTGGCTTCTCTCACCTTACGTGGAGTCGCATCTCGAAGCTGTACAGCGTTACAGAAGAGCACCGTGATGCCAGAGTCACAGAGCAACCCGTGGAAGTCACACTGTGTTTGGCCTGTTGTTGGAATAAAACTGAACATCAAGAATCATTAAGTCTTACTTTGACTCCCATGTCGCTTGGGATAATTTATAAGGGATACAATATCCTGCTGTAACAGCAAAGCTTAATTGTGATTTCCAGCTTCTTTAAGCTTGTTTTCAACAGCGTTGACTCCAACTATCTTGCTGCTTCCAGCTTGCCCACGCAGTTTCTCTAGAAACTGCATTTTTCTTGTTTTATTTTTTAAATTAAGATAAAACTGAAAATACTGATCATCACAATGACCACGTGGATGATGATGATGTGTATGATGGTGCTGATAGAGTGACAGGTAACAATAATGATGGTCATGATCCCAGACCTGTGACCAGCTGCATACATAGCAGAGCACATTACTGCACATGACGAGCCTTTCACATGGGAACTAACAAATCACTGCTGCTGATTGCACAACTATGTCTCCCTCTTGTGGACACAATCAGTAATACAGCCAATCTGTGAGACCATATGTGCTCCTTCATACTTTAAGCTAAAATTTTTGTTAAAACTTAAGAAAAAACAAACAAACAAACAAACAAAAAAAAAAAACAGCTTAATGGTGTGATATTGTATTTAAATTTTGAGTTATTCAACTTTTTTCTACAAATTTTTCTCCCATGGAATGAATGGTATGGATTCGTCATAATTCAGTGTTTTTCTTTTTTCTTCTTCTTCTTCTTTTTTTTTTTAAATTACTTTCAACTAGAAACTCCCTACAAACTGGAAAGTGTTAAGTGTCCGTTTCATTTGTTTTTTCTTTTCAACTTTTTCGTATCATTTTATACTTTTTTCATAATATTTTTCACAGTTTAAATTTATGTGTGTATTGCTTCTGGCACGGGAGTTGATACCCATTTCTGCCACAAGAGGGAGCATTGTCACATGCCAGCGCTTGTGTCAGGAGAGAAAGCTTTTATTTTGGAAAAAAACGGAAACGTTTCTATCATATACTGTGGCTACATTGAGAGTTGTTTGGCTTCTCCGAAAACATCAGATCAAATTTCCAAATAGACGTTATTTGGATAATCTTATCACATTTTGGTAATCTACATAGCTACGTTGTCACCTGATTTTTTTTTTTTTTTTTTTTTAAACTGATGAAAATTACATATTTCCAGTGTTAGAATGAAAAGTATATCAGCTTTTAGAGCCTGGCTTAAATTCCCGTTTACTAGCCGCTTGGTGTAAATCTGACACTGGGGTTATTAATATGAAGGACGAAAATTGACAAAACAATACATAAATAAATAAATACACATATAAATATATAAACGCATAAATAATTAAATTAATATTTATTTATTAATTTATTTCATGCATTTATTTATTTATTTGTATATTTATACATTTATGTATGTATTTATTTATTTTTACATTTATTTATGTATATATATATATATATATATATATATATATATATATATATATTTCTACATTCATTTATTCATTTGTGTATTTATATATTTATTTTTACATTTTTAAAAAATATTTTTATTATTTTTTTAATACACACAAATACAATAAAATAGAAATAAATAAATGTGTAAATGCAGAAATACAGAAATAAATGGAATAAATAAATAAATGTAGAAATAAATGAAGGAATAATTAAATGAATAAATGTAGAAATACATAAAAATATAACTAAATAATATTATAATATTATAAATTTATATAATAAAATATATAAATACACAAAAGAATAAATAAATGTAGAAATAAATAAATACATATATACATAAATGCATAAATACACAAATAAATAAATAAATAAAAGCATCAATAAATACAGAAATAATTAAATACATGTAGAAATATTTATTAATTTAATTATTTATGCATTTGTATATTTATATGTGTATTTATTTATTTATTTATTTATTGTTTTGTCATTTTTCGTCCTTCATATATTAAAGGACATGCAGCATAAAGCCAGGGGGTTATAGAGATGGTGGGAAAGGCTGTTTATTGCTGCTGTTTTGTTTTCAATAGCAGTGACCCCAAATATCTCGCTGCTTCGAACTTGCCCACGCAGTTTCTCTAGAAACTGCGTTTTTCTAGTTTTATATTAATCACCAAAATAAATAAATAAATAAATGAATAAATTGAAGCTTGTGTAACTGCTAGTGTCAAGGTGCTCAAAGAGGAGAAAGTATGACAGACTTTGCTCTCAACATCTTAAGTTTTATTTTTCCAACCTGTAAGAACAGACTACCAACATGAACATGCCTCACCAAATACAGAACTGAGCATCCTACAGGGAAATGATGACAGTACTAACAAACCATATAAAACAGAAAATTAAACGTCGACTTCACATTCAGGTCATGAGATGGGATCTCTCCAGGGGTCATGATCATTTAATCTGAAAAGAAAAAGGTGGGAAAATTTGTCAGTTATTTTACAACACTTTAAAAAATGTAAACCTAAATGAATATATAAACATAGAGGTGAGTTATGTGTGGACACAGACAGAGGCATCATGAAAGACATAATACCAGCATTCATTTGGGGTTTTGATTTGATATTGACGATGGCTCACCAGCTAATAAAGTGTAAATTTCATAAGACAAAAAAAAAAAAAAAAAAAAAAAAAAGTAAATGAACAAATTCAATCAATAATCAATTATGCCTTTATGTCCTCACCATCATGTCAGATTGAAACACTGGTAAAGTGTGTATGCCAATATGATGCACCAAGTTAGCAAGAAAAAAAATGTGGTAGTGAAGACTGTTTCTTTAGTCTTCCAAAAATACAGAAATGATGATAAAATTACAACAAAGAGCATCATCCGTGTGTTGTGAATCCAGATGAGTCCAGTGTCGGTCCAGTATTTACCTCATTAAGTCCTGGACTTTCTGCACTCGTGCAGTAGCTGCCAACTCTTTCTCCTCTACAGTTGTAGAGAAGAGTACTGTGGAGCAGCACTGGCTAACTGGCTGCATGTTACACTGGCACAGAAACCTCAGCATCATTTCATTTCCATGAGGGTGAGTGGATAATGACAACCTTTTTGGGTTTGTGGGTGAACTGCTGTTTTGAGATTCCAAACAGATTGTGGTCTAAAGTCAGTAGACCACATCAAACACGACTGACTGCATGCAGCTACTCAATTACAGGAAGCATTACAGTGACACAAAGTTCTGCAAAACCACCTTAGACATTCACACCTCATTCTTCTCACCTTAATGAGGGTCACCAACATGCTATAGATGAGGGAGATTAACAGCAGGAGGAGGAAGGTGACAGCCATATACCAGCTGCCCTGGCTCAAGTCCTCAGTGACAACATCATGTACGATGTCGTAAAAGAACATGCCTTCATCCAGGACCTCTATAACAGGGATTGATATTACATCTGTTAGTTACCAACACAGAAATTACTGCACCACAAACCAAGAGGGACGATGCCATTATCTGTATCAAAGATATGATAGACAAACTGGCACCTGGTTTGGTGATATCCAGGGCTAAGGTGGTGTTTGAATGTGTCACCCTGCAGGTGTACACTGCCCCACGTTGCCAGTTGACTGGGGACACACGAAGTCGGCTTTGGATGCTGAATTTCCCTTTTGGGCCTCTGTGGGCCTCACTGGTGTTGTAGTCCCACAGCTTAGTGGTGCCATCGAGAAGCCAGGTGATGTTGATGGATGCAGGGCTGAAATCAGTAACCAGGCACACAAGCTCACCAGAGCCTTGCAGCAAGGTGGCTGAAGGTCGGGAGAGGCTCACCGAAGCTGCGAATATAGTCATATACATGTGATGGATCAGTACTGATGATATCTTTCTCCATGAATTTTACTTTAATGTAATGGCAAAACAGCTTGAAGAGTTATCTGTAACACTTGCAGTAATTATTGTGTTGTGATTTAACAAAATGCAGAAAGACAGCAAAGAAAATTCTTGCAAGAAATGTTTTGGAGCGAGACAGACAACCATAATTACTATTCAGTAATCTTGGAACATGAAAAAGATTAGACACTCTTGGATGTGATGGACACAACAGAGCTGCGTTTCTACATTATATTGGCTCCCTGCTTACCAAACACTTCCTCTATGGTGCTCCTCAGTGGCTTTTCAGATGACTCGTGTATGACAACACAAGAATAAGTGGGTTTCTGGTCCTCTGTTGGGGATGTGTTCAGTGAGCTGCTCAGGGAATAAGTGCTGCTCCCTGGGTCTTTCCAAGCAGGGCTGTTGGTGTAGTGAGATGATGACAGCTTGTGGCCATCCTTCTCCCAGTACACCATGATGTTAGGTGGGGAGAACCCAGAGACGAGACAGACAAGTGTGGTGGTCTTGGACTCTGACAGTTCAGCGTCACTTGGCTGTATCAGCTTCACAGTTGGTTGATTTAGATCTGAGGAAACACAGAAGAAGTTAACAGTTAACAAGGGTTTGTATTTTGGCTTTTTTGTTTCAGTCATCATCAATCATCATCATTGCTGCAGTCTTGTCATGTCATATTAAACTTGGCAGAACATCACAAAGTGAAACAATCAGCTGCAGGAATGTCATGTGTGATGCTACCTCTGCTTTTGCTTGTATGGTCCTCGTAGCCCTGGTCGAAACATCGGTGCTTAGCCTTACAAGACACTTGTGTATATGAATTCCAGACCTGTGATGATACTTTCAGGGAGCTCTGCAAAGTGGCAGTCCCATTGCTGTGATGGAGTAGTGGTCGTTTGGCCTCATTCTCCAACACCTCTGCATCACCTACTTTCCAAGTAACGGAGAAGTCTTCAAGATTTGCACCAACTAGAAGACAGGTGATGGTCACATGATCATTTTTCTGCAGCTGCTGGAGAGGTGGGCCCTGAACATACACTCCAACTGTCTGACATGATGCTGGAGTCACTGAAAAACAAAGAAGATGACTGAAGATTTTCCCTGTACGGTTCACAAAAAGAGAAAACAGAGGAAAACAAGAGAAAAAAAAAAAAAAAAAAAAAAAAATCACTTGAAGCGTACCGAGATGCCAGTTTCAGCTACCAGCTCTATTTAAGGGAAGGATTACTCATAAAATATGGCCTCATTTTCTCAATGGAAGGTTAAAAATGTTGTTAGATTGATCTATTCCATATTTGTGTGTAAGAGAGATAAGATAAGATAAGATATTCCTTCATTAGTTCCACAGTGGGGAAATTTCCAGCATTACAGCAGCAAAGTGGATAGCAAAAATATGCAGCATCAGTAAAAAACAAAAAAAAAAACAACAAAAAACAAAACAAAACAGACAATAAATATCAAACAAGCAATATAAACAATATAAACAAGGAACATAGAAAATATAGAAAAACTACATGATGCCAGTTCTAGCCTATTCGTTTTTAATTATATTTGGTCATTTATACATTTAGTTTTCAATCTACCTGAACAAAGGCTGATGTTCTTCTTGACTGTACTGCCTCCAGACTGGTCGGACACTTCACAAGTGATGTCCTCCCCTGATTTCCACTCTGTTTTAGTGACAAGGAGATGACTGGTTACTTCCACACGTCCATCTGCACCCATCCTGATGTCCTGAGAGGCTGCAGGTCTGTGCTGAGACCCAGAAAGCCATTTGATTTGAGGGTTGAAGCCCCGTCCAGAGCATAAGAGTTTCTGTGGTCCCGACTCTTCACTTGGGGCTAAAAGGAGCTCCACTGATGGGTCACCTATCAAATAAAAAACAACAAAAATAGCTCATTTGTAGTTGAAAGAGATTGTTGTGGAGAGAACTGATACCAACAAATGAAAAACAACTTGAGGGGAAGAAAAATATCAGTGTCTACCCACCAAAAATATTTCCAGTGGAGTTTGACTCCCATTGCTTGGAGAAACCTTGGTTCACTTTGCAGTTGAATGTTGTGTCTTTTTTTTGGTAGTTTGAAGGGACAGGGAAACTTTTTGTGACTGAGTGGAGGCCTGGGGCTTTAGGAAATTCAACATACAGTTTCTCAGAGATGTCAGTGCCATTGGCCTGAAATGTGATGTAGAGGTCACTGGAGGACAGTTGTGTGACGTCACACTCCAGCACAGCACTGTTTCTCTTGAGCAAATCTGACAGAGATCTCCTGATCAGCACTGATGGAGCTGCAGCTGCAGGCCCTGCACAAAACATAGAGGTGGTGACTTTCAGTGTTTTCAGGTCTTCAGCTCTCACATATCAGCTGATTTTTATTTTGGATAGTTTTCTTACCTGTGAGAATGATGGTATTTTCAGCGAGTGTGAAGCAGCGATGTTCAGCTCTACATTGGACTTTATTGAGGTTTTTCCAGTCAGTTGAGGGAACCGTCAGATTACTGATGATATGAGTTGTGTTTCTGTCTTGATTCGCTGGTTTATTGGAAAGGACGTGATCATTTAGCAGCCAGGTCACTTTGGCATCCAAGTCAGTATGGATCAAACATGTGGCAGTGACCACAGACCCTGCCATCATGACTGTCTTGAAGCTGGGGATCTCCAGATGAATGGAGGGAGGCGAGGATGAATGAACTGTCATAAACAAGTTTGGCCAAAACATGTTAATGTCTAAAACTAGCAGACTGTATCTGAATCTGATTTATTTTAGTGGTTTAATAGGAATATAGCCTATCTCTCTCTCTTTATATATCACTATAGTGCATTGCATCATTTGTTTAGGGAGTAATAAACACTGATATAACTGATCGTGAATTTCAGTCTTTCAAAAATCATAGACTAGTCAGTGGTCCGTTTGATTTCCAAAATACTCCCAAACCAAGAATAGCAATTAAAGTATGAATACATGTCTTGAGTATGATCTAGCAATTTTCTTGTTGTGCCATCAGACAGATTTTCCCACACTTACCTGAACAAATACTGATGGATCTTTTGAATTCATTTTTGGCGTGTTGGGACTTGCAGGTGAAATCTGAGCCTTTTGCCCACTCCTTCATATCAAGTTTAATCTGACTGGTCAGACTGAAGGTTTTCTCCCCTCCATCCACACTTTGCAGCTTCTTCTCGACTGGTGAAGCAGTGACAGTTTCGTTTCCCAGTTGCCATTGCACAGTAAGCTGGTCTGGAAAGAAGCCACTCAGGGTGCAGATGAGTGTGACTGATGAGCTCCCAAACTGGCCTTCCCAGACAGAGTAGAGTGTGATGTTTGGAGAGATCACCTGTGGTGCTGGAACACAGCAGAGATTGGTTTTCAGGTCATGTACATTTTCAAAATCCTAATGAAGGATCTCAGGAGAAGTTATACATACCTTTTGATTTTAGGCAACTTAGCAGTTCTACTGTCTCAACCCTAGGTGTAATAGCCCTGTACTTTGGCTAGATGGCAGAGTTGTACTTTTACACTGGCTGGTGCTTAAAGTCAGGTGGAGATGGAGCAGGATGTGTTGCACAGATGTTAGAGCAGGACAGGGAAGAGCGATCAGGGCAGGCAGCAAGCGGAAGCACCGAGTAACACCCAGGTCCCAAAAAAGCTCCCGAAATACAGAAGTGAAACATGACACTGAGCAACGGTGCATCACACACCCCAGCTGTGAAGCCTGCTCATGCCAGGAAAGGAAAGGCACTGAAAATGTAAATATCTTATAACTATTTACATTCTCAGGCACCTCTCTGATTTTGTTTGGTGACTCCTCACAACTTTGCTGAGAGTTTTAGTTCTCTGGTCTGTTGTTACCATCACATTGTAACATCTTTATATTTACATATTCAGTTGAACACGGTCTGTTGGCTCCAGGTGCTGGAGAGCTGGTGGACAAAACTGATGCAGCTATGACAAAATCAAATTTATAAATGAGAGTAATGAATGAAGGAATGAAAGAATAAATAAATACATTAATAAATAATCTTTGATTAAAAATAGCTCAAAGAAACTTTAGGTTCTGGTGTTGGTTGGCTCTACAGACAATTTAAGAGTAAGTGTAATGAGAACCTTGACATAATAACCTGGACATAATAAAAACCTTTTCTGCAGGAGAGAAAAATATTGGAGGAGCAGCCACAAATGCTTCAACGGTTCTCTTCAGTTAAAGGTTTATTTTCAACAAAGACATGACACAAATGTTCTTAAAGGCAAAGAGAGCAATTATGCAGACTTACAGTGTACAATGAAAAGACAAAGGATTAATATGTGGAAATATGATATTTTTACACAGACAGTCACCGCATTCCTTTTGCTTTCCTTTTCTTTTCATTTGACCTGAAAATGAAAAACAAACAAACAAACAAAGAAAAAACAAAGAAATACAGATCAGAGCTTTCATATCAAAAACAATCAAAATACAACAATTTGTAACTAGTTCTAACATTTTGATGAGTAAAAGTTATTTAGCTGCTGGATGTTATGAGGTATAAGTCATTGTGCACATCATAAGCATTACAGTTTCATCACAACTGCATTCGAAAATGCCATAGTACAATTTAATGCACCATAAAGTTTGAGTAATACATATAGTACTGTATATAACCTACCACCAGCTTGTTAAAATTAAATCATGAATTTTATAATTAAAACATGTGATAATACATTATGATGTATGTGATGAGAAAGTCTCATTATTGTGCCATAATGTATAAGTAAGTATAAAATCATGACATCATCTAAAGTAGTGAACGTGAAATGAGGCACATCATTATTAAGTGAAGCAGAAAACACTGCAACATGCATCTGTACACAACGAGGTGTAACATAATTGTTGCATGGTATGTACTGTAGATCATATTTCTGAAGTTCCACTATTGATTAATTTGAGAAATTATTTTAACTCTATTGGCAGATGGGGAAAACAGTACATGCATCTAACACTGATGGCAGATAATCACCACCCTGTAGAGCTTTTGGTGCAGTTGTGTCACAAATGTCAGTCAACCATGGCTGGTGCCGTCATGAAACTGCACTGAAGACTAGCAGTGTGCAAATAATGGCTAAATATAAAATAGCCAGGCTCGGAAAAAGAGATGTGAGAAAGGCAATGGCGTGTGGGTGTGGGTCTGTTTAGTAGTTGGTCTCAGTGATGTATATCTTACCTATAACATCCACATTATCTAGTCAAATCATGTTCATCATGCATTTTCTCATGCAGTTATTTTAACACATCCATATGATGTGCACAGGATTATCTGAAGATATGCAATAACCAACAGCATGTTGGTGATTTTTCTGTCCTCTATTGCAGCTACTCTTTAATGACCTTTAGCTTTTCTTTATCCAGTTTTGCAGTCTATTCCATTTGGAGTGTAAAGAGTTAAATCCAGATTTCACATGATATCTGTGTTGGGTGAAGCCCTAACTTTTAAAAGCATTACTACCTTGATAGCAGTGGTCCCGATGCTGTACAGTAGAGTGATGAGGAAGAGGATGATGAAGGTGAGGGCTGTGCTCCCCATGCTGTCTTGATCTGTTTCCATGGCATGATCCCAGCAGCTGTTAGTCACAAACACATACTCTGCATGTGGAGATGGAAGTGAAGTTACATTGACAATCACATCTGTGGTCTTCTGCTCTGCTTATAAATGACACATTTTATCACATCTATCAAGACTACACAATATTTACAACCCATATAGATCTGTGAAGATTATTTTGGGATGAGACTGATTATTGTGTTTCTTTCTTGCTTTCTTGTTTTCTTTTGTTAAAGCAGTGAAAACAGCATTGGGAGAAGCAGTGTGTCATTTCTGACACACTTTGTACACTCCCAAATTATTTTTACCTTTGACATGAAATAATCATTTTCTCATTTTTTTTTTTTTTTTAGTCCACCTGCCGGTCATTGAGACTTTAAATAATAATTCTCTATGGATCCTTTAATCAAGCTGCCTGTCCTCTCAACATGTATTTGTATACTTCTTATCTAATGGATATAGTGTTAAATGTCATTACTATCAAATATAGGGGAGAGTGGGGTAATTTGTGCCAAGGGGCAAGTAGTGCCACCCCTGTTATCTAGAAAACTATAGAAGAAGTTGGTCATGTGACCACATATTTTTGAAGAGGCATCCATTTCACTCATCTTATAAAGAAGGGAGACACATGACTTGAGAGGTAAGCACATTTCAGTTCAAAAAACATTTTTTTGCCCTCCAAAGTAAAATTTCCATGATCATGGTTTTTTGATTGCTGTGTTTGAACAATTATAGAAAACTTTGAAAACAGTTCACACGGGTTTTAGTACTTTAGTAAGCTACACCATGAGTCTATACAGTTAGCATGATGTTAGCTCAAAACAGCTGGGGGATGCATTTTTTTCAAAATGGTGGGCTTGGGGTAATTTGTGCCAAAGGGCCTGGGGTAATTTGTGCCAGTGGCACAACTTGTGATTATATACTATATATTACTTTCTTGTATTTTATTGTTATCGTACATTATTTTCTTACCTTTGATCACTAAAACTATTCAGATTCAGATGAAGATGATTTGGAGGTGCTCATCTGGGAATTTTTATTTTGTTCTGGGTATGTGTTCATGTGGCGCTAGGCCTTGTTATAGAAAAGTGGCCTGTGATCTTGTTAAAATAATAAATAAATGTTAAATAAATAATTTTGTATTGAATTTGTTTTGCTTTTATATAGCATTATCATTTGTGAGATTAAAATGATCTGTTTTACTTCAATTATCAATGGCACAATTTACCCCAGTGTATTCTCTCTAATGGCACAATTTACCCCGCACTGGGGGCAAGTTGTGCCACAAAACCACTTTTTTTTCAAAAGCTATATTTCTCAAACAGTTTATATAAGATCCAAAGTGATTGTTCCCAGGGATGCACAACATCCTAAACTATATGTGCATATTTTAGTTGGAGGCATTACTGTAATCCCCTTGCTTTAAAGGCACTTTAAGTAAAAAGTTGGCACTATTTACCCCACTCTCCCCTACATATATAGAGAGTGTGTTAAATGGTGGTAATAGCAGCAGTGGCAATGACCCTGAATTGCTTTTGAAAGACCCCATGTTTTGCTGTGGACTGTCTGTGGCTTGGCTTGTGAATTGGTATCATAAATCCTCAATGCCCAGTAATAATCTTTGAGACTAGTGACCCGCTTAGATGTTAAATAGATTTTTTTTTTCTTGGCAGGGAGGCAAGACCCAGTAGAGATAACATACGCACACAAAGACAAAGCATGAGAACAGTGTTCATGCACCAACCACACAGAACAAAGAACAAATATGATTTAGCTGGTGATTTTGACTCTTACAGTGATTGATCAGTGGGGGTGGGGGTTATTAAAGTGAATGCAATTTTAATGTGGGACATTTGCTGTACTACTGCTACTTTCTGTTGTAAATATTCTGCTCTCTACACCTTGTTTGTACACTTTGTGTTACCACAGTATGACAAATTGTTTCATGTCTGCTTTCTATTTCTTTATCCTATTGTGCTGCCACTCGGTACGCCTTTTACCTCATCGTTCAACTAAACATACAACTCTCTACATGGGTTAAACACGGATGTCAACATAAATCGACAAAATGATGAAGTAATTTTTTTTTTATTTTGATTTTGAATCTGCATTTAAAAGACAAACAACATGTCATATCACAAGCAACAAACATTACAAACATGGCATAAGACACAGCGACACAACAAAACATCTACTAGGCCTTGCAAGTTTGAGGGAGGTCAATGTTGAGGTTGACCGTGTTGGATTTCTCAGCTGTTCTCTTCACTGTGGACCTCATAATGACTCGGGATGTGTCCATCAAGGATTCATGGTAAACTACACAGCTATACACCGCTTCACTGCTGTTCCACTGCTCAAGGCTGAACGATAGCTGGCCATAGACAGAGTAGACTCCGTTGTTTTCTACCAGGTTTGTGGTATTAAATGCATATTTATTTGAAGCTGGTGCCACATCATCAACAAGCCAAGACACCTCAATCTCTTTGGGTTTGAAGTCTTTCACATAGCAAGTCAGGGTCACCATGTTATTTCGAATTTGTTCTACTGGAGGCAGCAGAAAAACTGATGGACGCTGAGGCACTTCTCCTGCAAGCATGACAGAACAGTTAGGCCCTCGTGGCGCAGACGAGAGCAGCTGTTATACAACATTTCTTCTACAAGAAGCATTCATAAACAACACTCACACACATCCATGATCATCAGCGGCATTCAAACAGACTTTTAATGCACAATTGAAAAAATAATGAAACTTTGCTTACCGCTCTTTCGATAAGGTTCCTTCTTAGGCTCAATCAAGTCTGGATGTTCAACCACACAGTTGTAATCTATCCCCTTGCTCCACTCCTCATACAGGACGTCAATTATGGCAAATTTGCTTTTCCCATTGCTCTCACTCAGGTTTCTGCTTGCAACTATTACTTGTCCATCCTTGTCTTGCCACTCAACAGCCACGTCCTCTTTAGGAGTGACTTCGCAGATCAGCTCAGCTTTTTTGTTGAGAAACATGTCCTCCAGTGAGATTGGTTTGATTTTTATGTCCAGAGAAGGTGGGCAAGTAGGATTTACGCATGTGTCAGTTTCTGAGAGAGGAAATAATGGGAATTTACTAAACGTGCATAATTATAAAGCCATTTGAACTGCTGTCCCGATAATAACAACAACAACAACGATGATAATAATAATAATAATAATAATATACTCACTTTTATAGGTCACAGATTTGTTCTCATTTGTCTTAGGTCCTTCAAACAAACACATCAATATGTCACCTTCAGTCAACTCGCTTTCCTTAACTTTGAGATAGCTCGCTGTGCTGTACAAAGTTCCATTTTCAGTTGCTTTGCCAACAGTAGTGGGTGTCTTGATCTCAGATATTGGGTTGGTGATTTCTTGGCCATTTTTTAGCCATGTGATCTCATGTGTTTTCGGTGAAAAATCAATGGCAAAGCAGGAGAAGGAACCCTTCGATTCATCCTTGGGAGAGGAGCCCAACACACTAAGAGTTGGTTCCTTATGATACACGGCTGAAAAACAAACATACACAAATATATATATGCAGAAGCAGGGAATAACAAATGTGCAGAAGCAGAGATGAAGGTGAAGCTTTATGAAACTGTAACATGTGCACATATGGAATTGCTAAAACACACAGTGAGTGTCAAACAGAAAAAAGAGCTCGCCACTGTCAATGACCTTTACAATGACTTGAGCTTTAGTACTCTCTTCTGCATAGACACTGACTGTACAGGCAAGCCAACAAGTGGAAACCAACCTTTGACTGGACATTTTCTGAGCCGTGAACGTTCATTGAAAGACAGTAAAAGTGCAGGCAGGCAGATTGGAAACAACACAGGTTATGAAAGTAGATGGAAGCAAGCAGAACATATTGCCATAAAATGTATTAGCCAGAACATAGAAGAGCAGGAAATAAACTAGAATGAGCCAAGTCAATTTGCATAGTGCAAGCTCAAGCCTCTCCACCGAACTCTGTACCTGCTACTGACTCGACACATGATAATATTTATAGATATAAGCTGTTTGATTTAGTAATAACTGCAGTCACATTCAATTTAGAATGATCATGCAGTACTTTGTGTCTGCTTTTATGCTATTTTCATGTGTCATATAACAAATTGGTATGGTACCTTTGTAGATAACCTAAAAAAAATGAAACACATCTGGCTCACTTTTATGTGCATTGCATGAATGTAGAACTAAAGTAAGAAATCATTCAAAGTTACAAAGGGTTCTGGAAGGACATAAATTCATAAAATTATAAAGCAGGGGGGAGACAAAGAAGAAAAAGTACAAATAATTAACAAGATATTATTACATTGTGATTAATTAGTATAGGTTAGGTCATCAAAATATCTTCAACAGATGCACAAGAATTGATGCTATAGAATAATAATCACAATAATAATAATAATAATAATAATAACCAAACCAGTTAGGACTTATTATTATGATTTGGCCTACTTAAAACTGCAGTGTCTAAAAAATACTTAAATTTCTATATTTCCTCAAATTATTAAAAAGTACACTAAATTTCAAACAAATTAATTAGTTTCTGGATTGACTAAGTATGTACATAAAAGCTGAAGTGAATCTTACGTTTTGGCAATGTAATGTAGACGGTTTTTGATCCTGCCGGATGGTTCACGGTACAGCTAACGTTTTGTTTCAAGTCTGATCTCTTCACTCGGATCTGGCTGACCGCTGAATAGTAGCTGTCCTTCTGAACTGCAGGGTACTGAAGAGAGTCGGGCAGGTTCGTCCCACTGTCAGAGGCACAGCTGAAGGTCAGGGAGGCGGGCGTGAAGCCGGTGGCGAGGACGCCGAGAGTCAGCGTGTCACTGGTCTCAGAACCACATTGTACCAGAGGAAACACAGTAGGGGCCTTTGATGTGGCTGAGAAAAAGAAAAATATTTCTCATGAGGATACTGAAATAAAAGTTTGATTGCACATGACAGAATTTTTTAAACATGAGTGATAACAAAGAGAAGCCCATGGCAGCTTTGTGTTGCAGCTTTCGTATCCCAGTTATTTACAGGTTGGTAAGGAAAGGAACAGACTTACGTCTCTCACTTATAGCACTTTGTAGTAGTTATTGGCTATCAGTCAGTATATTGTTGGTAAATTATGATCAATTAATAAATTCAACATTATTTTTTAAAACTCATCATTATTTGACATTTGTGGAGGGTTTGACCGAAGTAAACATCCATTCATTTCTGTAATAGCAGCCACATCACAATATGGACATTAAATGATTATGAAATAATTACTGTTCCTTTTGCTTCAGTTCACTGGTTATTTAAGTTGACAATTCTTACCTGATGAGACAGTTTCTGTTGTACCCTTCCCCCAGGAGTCAAAAGTACCGCAGCGCAGCGCTAAATCTACTTATCGCTTATTTTCAAAAGGCTTATTCTACTCAATAACTAGTTTGAAAAGTCTATAACTTTACGTTTAATAGAGAATAATAGGTAACACTTTACAATAAGAGTACAACAATTAACGTTAGTTAACATTAGTTAATGCCATTATGGTTAAATAACTGTTAGTTAATGATTATTACGGCATTTACTAATGTTAATAATATCTACAATAACCCTTAAATAACATATAAATTAATACCTTAGCATGAACAGCATAAGTAAATGATTCTTAGACACATTAGTTAACGGTTAGTTAACTGTCACTTATATCGCTTCATAATGTTTATTATGGCATTAACTAACGTTAATTGTTGCACTGTTATTGTAAAGTGTTACCGAATAATATTATAAAATGCATTTGAATGATCAAATGCCCTAATATTCCAGCAAGATCTTGTCTGATACTGAGGATTTTGCCGTTTCCACTTTTCGCACATTTGAAACTCTTTTTATTTGAATAACGAACATCTGAACTGACACCTGACAAGCAGAGAAATTAAAATTGATGTTTTTGTCATAAAAACATAATATTGCTCAGTCTGAGTCATAAACGAAGAGAGATTTTAATTCTTACCTGATGACACAGTGACCATAGTTCCTTTTCCCCAGTAGTCAAAAGCCCAGTTGTCACAGTGGAGACAACCAATAC
This sequence comes from Myripristis murdjan, assembly GCF_902150065.1. Classification (NCBI taxonomy): domain Eukaryota; kingdom Metazoa; phylum Chordata; class Actinopteri; order Holocentriformes; family Holocentridae; genus Myripristis; species Myripristis murdjan. The sequence goes on along the minus strand of NC_043987.1, from coordinate 32,819,040 downwards.
ACACTTCTTACAAAAACTATCCTCCTAAGTGCCTCACATCATACAGACTGTGGAGCCTGCCAGCTTAAAGGCAGTCTAAAGTTAAAATCAAACTAACATCTACTACATCTGTTGATAGACCCGACTCGGTTTCACACTCAAGACAGATCATTTGACAGATTACAAATTACTGTTGGCTGTTTTATCACAAGACAACAGTTGTGACTACCTGGAAATAATACAATATTTCTGACTGATGTATTAAGAATTTCTGTATTTAATCAGAAATATTAATATTACGTACCTGAGGAGACGGTGACCATTGTTCCCTTTCCCCAGGAGTCAAAAGCACCGTAGTCACAGCCTAACAGTTTACTATCTACTGCATACAAAAACCTGCGTCCACAAACCTACACTTTTCTGCCGTCTTACAAATACATTTTCTCTTTTTGTACAAGTGTTTATGAATAAAATTAAATGATACATGATGTTGACCTTCAAACTTTAAACCGACTTCAGTGACAACAAGTGGAAACTCTCTCTTGTCCCTCTTTTTCAACACATTCTGTCTTAGTGAAATCCCTGATATCAAGTTTGAATTTTCAACAAAATATTTTTCTTTTCTTCTTTAATCCATAAATTTGTAAAAAAAAAAAAATTTGATGACCTACCTGATGAAACTGTAACCGTTGTTCCTTTCCCCCAGTAGTCAAAAGCATTGTCACAGTGTAACAATCAGATACATGCAATGTACAAAAACGACCATCTAAAAGATGCCGTCTACTGGCATCACTAAAGTCCAGGTTCTCTACTATTAAATATTAGAATTGATACAGTGAAGATGAAAATAAAACAAAGCCATTTTTACCTGTTGTTACAGTCACTGTTGTCCCTTTTCCCCAGTAGTCAAAGTAACCATAGTAGTCACAGTGTTCAGTTTGAATAGCACTTCAGTGCAAAAATACTTTTCCATTGGAATCATCTTATCAAAACTATTTCAATACACAACATTTCTAAAATTTGCCCTGATCGTGTCTGTTTTTTGCTGAAGTCCTACACTGTATCCCGGCTGAAAGAAAATTTCAGTTTTTGTCATAATATTTAGCATTTTTATTTTTAAAAAAAATATGAGTTTTGACATATAAAAATGTCAAAACTCATCAGATGATGACTTACCAGAAGTTACTGTGACTGTTGTTCCTTTCCCCCAGTAGTCAAAGTAGTCATCACAATGATAGATTGTGATATGCCGCTTGTACAAATACTAAAAAAAACATACAAGTTCCACTTAATATCGTCTTGACATTGTTTATTAGCCATATCCCCTTGAGATAAAGCTGACCATCTCTTACCACTTCCTGTAACCTAGGTTACATAATATCAAGCTTATTTGTCCAGAGCTGCTGAAAACTTCCTCTTTTTCAGAGGGTTTCATGAAATTCCCCCAGCCGGCAGTTCAGCTCACACAACTGAAAACCTGAGCCAAAAAATGAACTGAAATGTTTATGACAGTATTGATATGTGTGAGTCATTCCAGATGAAATATAAAAGTATGATTATTGCACTAACCATTTTGTTACATTTTCAATACGGTTTTCAAAACACACCCTCAAATATCACTTTAAATCATACATCCTTCAGGACAGATCAGTCTTTCCTAAACTCTAGATTTTCACTAATTGGATTTAAATTGCATTATTTCCTGTTGCATGCTCAATTAAATGATCCTTCCCTCTGCAGGCTTGACAGTAAAGAAACATGTCAAGCAAAAAAAACAACAAAAAAAAAACATATATATATATATATATATATATATATATATATATATATAATAGAATGTGGCAACAATAAAATCGGGTTCTTGTGCCATTAATAAATTGGACATTTTGGCTCAAAATGTTGGACAGTATCTTGAGATGATGTAACTCTATGATATCTTGAAGGATATCTTGATATCTTGAGGATGCATATGAAAATGGCTATATTACACATTTTTGATTTCTTGCATAAAAATGCTTATTATTTCTACGTTGGCTTAAAGCACTTTTTCATTGCACAACACTGAAATCTTTTGTCTGGTTGCCACTCATCAGTACACCATATTGACATGTACTGTGTGTTAAACTGTAGGCAAAACCCAAGCTAAGGCCTCCTGGTTGCTCTAAACTACATGAATGGATATTACAAGTTCAAGAAAAGTAAGAGGCAAAGGTGTGACTGATGAAACGTGTTTGCTTTTAGATTGCTGGAGATAAAAAAAAAAAAAAAAATTAAGTCAACAGTGACTGTTGTTTACTATAAGGCTTAAGAAATTCACTGTAAAGTGTTGGCAGAGAGAAGCCACACTACACATTTTACTTCAATCAATCAAAACATTACATTTTTCACAATCTAATGCGACATCCAGAGCAAAACTGGCGTTCACGGTCAGTCGACAAATGATTCAGTGACAAACGTGTGTTGTTGTTTGCTGGTCTATATCCACTTCATTCATTTTGGAGCAGTACAGCTCTGGTGATGCTCTTGTTCTCACAATGGGAAAGAGCTGACAAAGGTTGCTGGAGAATGCATAAAACCTGCATGGAGCTACAGGTGCTCCTGCTTGCTGAAAAGGTGCCGTGTCATCAGTCTGATGACATTGTCGTTTGTAATGACTTATGTTGTAGCCTATAAGATTTGGTTGGTGTGATTATCATACAGTCTACATACATCAGAGCTGATGTCATACCCAACTTTATAAATCCATGTCGCACAGTGTGGCTTGCAATTAATACATAAGATTGCTGAAATCTCAGTCTTTAGGCACTGTTAAAAGAATAACCCGAATAAGCCTATTTACGAAGCATGGAGCTAGCAATCTCACTACTTAAATGCACTGGCTAATGTTATAATACCACATCCATAATAAAGGGGTACAAAAAGTCCTAAAGGTAAAATTACATATGTAAGTACAGCTAAATGGTGATGATGTGGTGAGATGATTCAGTTCTTCACTGTGGCCAAAAGGTTCCACCGTCTTTAAGAAGTGAATCCAATACGCTTTTCTGTGAAGTAGAAAGTTGACCATACAACATGCTGCTTCATAGAGAAGCTCACTGATACTGACAATAAGGAGTTAGCTGGTGTGTTTCAGCCTTCTCATTCTACAACTTTTGTCTTCTGTCTGTGAGGCACCATTTTATCTCCCTTCACCTTTCAGAAACAAAACCTACATCAGTGAGTTTCACACAGACAGGCAAATACACTACAGAGACAACACAGAGCATCCCTCACTGATGAGGCTTCTAGGCCAATATACAATTTCTTAGCTTTCCATCATGCCTCAGATGTTATTAAATCATTTTTTAAACACTTACTTTGGGCAGCTGTAGTCATGTATAGTAGGTCTCTGATGGACAGTAATTTGCTGTCAGATTACTCACAGTCTAACCATGTGTGACCCAACAATGTGTACAAGGAGGGGTACACATCCAATAACTTTACAAAAGCCCACTGGCCACAATGGGCTTTAACTACCTGCACGTGGACACAATCAAATTTAAAGTAATAGAAGAGAAAAGACACCCATTCAGTTTACAATTTAAAATTTATAATTGACTTGATGATGGATCTGGGGAAGACAGCAGGGACAACCATAAATCCAATACCTTTAGCTAGATAACAAAAATGCCAACTGACTGTACCAAGAAGCAGGCACCTATACTGTGAAGAGAATCTGTCGCAAACCCCAATGGAGATCACCATGTGTGCACACTGTCACCAAAACGACACTGCAACCTGCACTGCACTGAAGGAAAGGCAAATCCACAAAATTAAAGTGAGTACCATTCTTCAGGCCTACCACACCGCATGCAGGGAGAGGTGTCTCAAGTACTCCCCGCATGCATACACTGCAAAGGGGAAAGAGGCAAAACCAAGCAAGATAAAATAGAATACAATTATATAAAGTCTGACTTTAGTACCACAATATAAAACAGAAAGCAACTTGTAAGAATTCAGGTTTAACCAAAAAAAAAAAAAAAAAAAATGGGGGAAATCAGGTCAGGCAAAGCAGCAGTCTGGCATTAAATTTAGCTAAACTGGGGGTCCTGCATCAATGAAGATGACTGGCAGTACTGTAACTCAGCCAGTGGAAAGGCAAGCTGTCTTGTTTCCTCTTCAACATGTGGCTACGAAGCAAACATCCATCCATCCTTGAGTCAGCTGCACCACAACTCTGCACAAATAAGGCAGTCCTCCCCTCAGCTCCCAGGCTTCAGACAAAGAGCGGCACCAGTTGCCCTCACCCGTGCTTATGAAGGCAGGGAGCCCTGTGACCCTACCTACCAGAAGCGGTGCTCCCTCTTAGTTGCCTTACAAACAGGTAATCAGTCTGATCCGTGATGATAAAAAGGGAGAACCATTCTTTAGAGGGACGGACTGGCGGCATGATCCTCTTCAGAAGGTCCTGTGTCTTTTCACAGAACGACGAAGATGTCAGTCTGATTTGTTGTAAAGCGAGTGCAGGGTCATTTTACACAGGTGGGATGTAGAAACCCCCAAACAGCTGATCTGTTCTTGCATCAAATGGACTTAAGGTGCAGGCCTCAATTACATATTTATCTCTTTTATGTCTTAATAACAGTTCAGGCTGTGCAGCCAACACATGAATCAGCCCATCTGGAATTTGCAGATCGCCAGTCCCAGAGTGTTCTTGAGTTGTCATCAAGAACTAAGTGGGTCAGTTAATAACTAAAGTTATAATGTTGTAACCCAACTTCTACAAGTAAAGCACAGCCCTGTAACTGGCTCTATGGCCAGTAGCTCCTCTCCAACTGCACACATGGACTCATTCAGTGAAATTTTGCATGCACATTACCAGCCAATGAGGACATGCCGACAGCTTGCCTAAAACCATGTGAACCGGTACTCAGTATTATTCAATATCTGTAAGTGATTCTCCACAGATGCTCATTAAAAGGCAAACTGCTGGAATTGGCTTGCGCGATCATATAGGGGTCAAAGGTCATGCCAGTGGAACATCTACCTCACCTCACAGCCCTGAGACCACAAAGAACATGGGGGATAGAAGTGGCATATACGGTCCATGGGAGTTAGGTGTAAAACAGCTGACACACACACACACCGCTCTCTCTCAAGTGTTGGGTTGAGACCTGATCTCGAGAAGGAACCCATGAGCTCCAAGAGATAGAACTCTATGGACAAATCTTAGGGTGCTTTCAGACCTGTGGCCCGTTTGCTTTGTTCCGATTCAGGGGCTAAATCGATACAGTTGTTTCGTTTTTCGTTTGGGGCGTTTGTGTTCACAGGGCAACCGTCTGTAGCGGTTCAAAGCTGTAAGCAAATGCCATGCGCGAAAAAACTGTTCTCTCATTGGTCAGAAATTACCCCGAAAGAAGAAGTTTCCTCTTCTGTTCTTACCCCGGGAAAAACAAAAACCATGGAGCATCTTCAGCGTGTGTGGCTAGTTTGTTTCTCTGTGTTTCTGTGGTTAATGTAGCCTACCCAGTGGTGGTTCTGCCCATGTTGCCGCCCTAGGCGAAATTACTGCCTAGCGCCCTTTCGTGTTACTACTCCTACCTACTTTTTATATGGACAAAATCTTGTTTGAATAAAAAGCCACCGGCCACGGCACCGGTCGGCATCAGGCGGGCCGGCCGCGGCAACAGACGGTACCGCACCCACCTGGTCAGGTCTGCCGGATCTGACAGGTGAGCGGCGCTGATGATTTTTTTTTTTCTTTTTTTTTTTTTTGCTCTTGAGCCGCCCCCCACACGACATGAAAAAATGCCCGCTTCGCCCATGCCTAAACCGCTACTGAATGTAGCGGTGTTCTGTAACGGAGGAAAACATCCCATTCTACCGGGAACCAAGACTGCGCAGGGGAAATAATATCATACTGCATCTACTGAGAAGAAGACATGCCGCGACAAGGAATCGCCGACGAAGATGGGCTCTGACGCTGGTTGAACCACAGATATGAGTGGGTTGTGTCGGTTGCTGTGTCGATTATGTTCTCACTGCAAACGAACCGCTCCAGGGTTCGAATGGAATCTAGCCGAGACCACCTCTTCTAGGCGATCTCGACCCGCTTGTTTTGTCCCGCATCCGAGCGCGATTGCTGTGTTCACATATGTCCAAACGAACCGATCTTTAGGGGGAAACGCTCCCTGTTTCGGAACAACTGCTCCAAACGGGACAGGTCTGAAAGCACCCTTAGATCAGGATGCTGCAGTATATGTCCTCAACATTGAGCCCACTGAAGAGGGCTGTTGACGCTGCAATGCTGCATGCAGAGTGAGCACGAACCACAGTGAGAGGGTCTTCTCCAGGCTCAATGTATTTCTGGGAAATGCTTCACGAAGCCATTTAGCAAACTGCTTCTTGAACTGGGCTTTCCCAACCACATCATCACCATAGCACACTAACAGCTGTTGGATGTGATGCACCTGGGCCATGCTTTTGACATAACATGCCAACGTGTTTACTTGGCACAATTAGCAGATGCCTTTTATACTTCCTGTTCTCCTTCCTGAAGACAAAACACATCCAGCTGAATAGTTCTAGATCTGAATGATCTCCTTAAGTTCTTAGGACCAAAGGAGGGGTTCAATCTGAGTGTAGTGCTGCTCAGACCACCACAAAGGAGCATGCAGGTAGATTGAACTGACCGGACACTTAATGGAGTCACTCTCTCAGCCTAGGTCATCAAAGCTTTATTGAATGACATTTCCTTCAAAGAGGATTGCTGTACATGCTCATACGGTCAGGGCACCAAACACCTTAGCCAGGGCCAGGTGCCATAGATAGCCAAGCCTTTCCATGGAGTGTACTACCACCAGATAGCACAGATGACTGACATCAAGAAATACTATTACTATTAGGCGCTTCGCATGGGCGAAGCGGGCATTTTTTACTATTAGTAATAGTAATACTATTATTACTATTACTATTGGAAAAGCTGGAATGAAGGACAGCACTTCGGCACTAATCAGAGCAGGCAGTTAGCACTGAGTCAGTCGAAGCAGGAATCTATCACATCAGACAGAACATCAGCTCCAGAGGCTGACACAGTCCAGCTCATAATGACAAGGTGTACGATGTAAGTGGGAACACTAAGCAACACAACCATGTTGCAGAGAATGCATATAACATCTGTGCTGAATATAGGTTGGATTCCACCAAGTCCAGATGGGAGACTCTGAATGACAGAGCTAAGACCCTGTGGGACTTACAGGTCCAGACACATAAACAGTGGTAACGCAATCCTCAGTGACAGCAACATTAAAAAAGAGGAATATGAGGAGCTGTAGAAGTATTGGAGACTGAAACAGGAACTGGAAAAGATTTGAAAGTGAAGGCAATGATAGTTGCACTTGGGGTTGTGACCCCCAAACTGGGAGAATGGCTCCAACACAGTCCAGGAACAACAGCTCCGTCTTGAAGAGCGCAGTTTAGGAACCACTGAGATACTGTGGAGAATATTCACACTCCCAGGTTTTTGATAGGGAACTTGAGAACACACTATCCATATTAAAATAGGGAAATTTATATAAATGAATTTATCCTTTCTGTCTTTCTATGACAGTTTGGTCTTGTTAAAGGAATCTAATGTATTCAGAGGAGCTTTGCAGCTTCCATTTGTATAAGAAAATCAATTTCCAGAGTTGGGCAGAACCTTTGGCTCCTGCCTGTGTCAGATAAATTTCAGTCCAAGGTTTCAGTTTGTTCACTGGACGCGGAAGCACCTGCTGTGGTGAAGGCTGTTTCCTGTCTGTTATATAAGTATTAAACAGTCAGGTTGTCACAAGCCACAAGTCCAAAATTCATACACATTATTTTGTGTTATGATTGTCCCTTGTAAAAGATTTCACAACTAATTTATTGTAACAATATATTTATCAGAACATACTCTCTCAACATATGTCACACTCTCTGAATACATGTCTTTGTGTATTAATATATTTAAGACAATGAATAAGTATTTCACTATTTTTTGGCACTTATAAGATCATCTATTGTCCACTTGCTGTAAGCTTTGCTGCTTCTGAAGTGGTATATCTCAACTGTGATGCATTTGAATCACATAGGGGTTACCTGTTGTTTTCATTTTCAGTGTTTAAAATGTGGCCTTTTTGACTCTCTTCAAGACTGTACCTGTAATTAAAGGCTGGACAAATAAACCCGACTGGACTATTTGGTCTGCTAGTAGTACTGCATGTGGAGTGTTGTAGAATCAGTCTTTGAACTTTTGTTTTTTAATATTTAAAATCTGTCTGCTGATCCAAGTCTCAGTAGGTACTGTCAGTCCTAGATGTAAGTTTCATAATATTTCAGGATGACCATGGTAAAGTACAGAACCATGTAACATAAATTTACCATGCCATGGTGTCATTCATATCAGTATCAGTCCCCTGCATCATGATTTTGAGAAAGACTTGATTTTGTGAATATTTTCCCTTGTTTATGAATGGCTTCAGACAAGTGAGGTTTTTGTCACTGTGTGTAGCCCCCATACACAGTGACACACAGTCATACAAAAACCTTCGTCTGATGTGTGGTCCACTCACTCTGTCTGGGTGCACTGAATAACTTTTATTTACTACAATTTTTAGAGGACTAAATCTATTAAATCTTGCTCCAACATTCGATTTTGGTCCACCTTTCTTGGTAGTTCTATGATGGATTTTTCTTCAAAATCACTGACTTGTTGCTAGTGTGAAAATCATGCAATTTACATCATAATCTACGGGTTGAGAAAATACTCTCACAATTGAAATACTGTGACCTTTGATCTCATAAAGGGCTGTTGTATCCTAAATCATTAGAAATCATTCAAATAAAAATACAATAATTGGTGATGATTACAACATTTGTTTTTACTGATGAATTATTATTATGATTATTTGTGTGCTTATCTTCAGTGTCACTGTTATTTTATTAGCACATTATTAATATGTTATTAATGATGCTAATTACCTTCCTTTCCAATGTCATTTGAGAAAAGTATCAAGAAAATATCAATATAACATTTAATGTTATATTTTCTTAATGTATTAAACATGACCTTGTCAATTAGTGATTTAATATCAGTATAATATGTAATATAATAGTGATGTATTTTTCACAATATTCGACACAATAAATAAACTGACAATAAATTTAAGTTAATTTAATAAAATTGTGTATTTGCAGTGACTTTTTTCAATGCTGTGAATTTAATATGTTTCAATGAAAAAAATGTCAGATTTTCTGTTTTTTTTTTTTTTTTTTTTTAATAAAAAAATAGAATTATGTGTTCTGTTATTGATTATGACGTTTCATTTTTATGTGACTGGTGGAGAGAGTGAGAGACTGGATTGGATTTGGAGGCTAAACTTTCAGTGACAGACAGACAACCAGCTGTGCGAGCGCAGCGCAAACAAGTGAGAGAGAGTTGCAGCAGTATCCCGCTGTGCTGGCAGACTCGGCAGCAGGGACGGTTTCTGCTATGGGCAGTGCAACTGGGGCGCACGGGAAAAAAAAAAATATCCAGTTTTCTAGACTACTGTATTGACCCGCACATGCCGCGGCACCATCAGTCGGCATAAGGTGGGCCGGCCGCGGCACTGTCCGATACCGCGCCCACCCGTCAAGTCTGCCGGATCTGACAGGTGAGCTGCCTGATGCTGGCCGGTGCCGCGGCCGGCCCGCCTGATACCGACTGATGGTGCCCCGGTGCCGCGGCTGACCGGCTCTGCTAAATAAGGGCGAATTTGGCAATTTTTTTTTTTTTTTTTTTTTTTTTTTTTGGGCTTTATCGGGCTGTCGGGCCTAAAGTTCGGCTAATTAGTCGGGCCGGGTCGGGACTCGGGCTGGCCCAGTCGTGTCCGGGTCGGGTCGGGTCTTGTCTTAATTTTCAGGCCCGATGAGAACTCTATGGCAAACTCTCTTAACATTTAGGAAGGATTGTTAAAAAAGAAAAACAAACTTAAATATATTTCAACTTTACAATCAAAATAAATTGATTTAGTAGCACAGAGGAGATATGCTGCTCAAACACTTGTAGTGTTAGTGTATGTTTATGGCTTGTAGAACATAATAAATTATCTTGAAGGAGTAGATGTTTACCAGTAAGCTTGACTCCAATAATTTAACAATATGTTAAATTATTATTTGTTTTAAAAATGCAAATTACTTATCAAACAGACCTAACAATTCAGCTACCAATGAATGAGCAATAGTATGCATGTGATAACATAGATTGAAAAATTAGCCGAAGTGATACCTCTTCTCTGAATAGACAAGCTAAGCCAGTGTGCTGCTGTTGGTCAGTGAAAATAGAGCGGAGTGGCAACTCTTCGCTTTGTTACAAAATCTATGTCAGTGCGCTGCTGTAGCCTAGAAAGTTTCTCTGCCTTTTGGACTCGTGCGGTTCCTGCTAGCCGATAGGCTACGGGGAGCTACTGAAGTGCGACATACAAACATCACCGGTCAAGCGCTAACGTTAGCTACCGTGTGCATTTAAAGCCACCTCTTGCATAATTTATTGCATGACTTTGTGCAAATATTTACCTGCCCCGTGGCAGGTAGACCTTCAAAATTAACTCGCCAAGGGGATATTTTAGGCGCATTTGGTGAGTGGCGACCGCTGGTTTACAGCCCTGCTGGCATGTCATGAACACAGTGCTGCTCACCTTCTTCAGTGGGACAGGGAGGGGTGCCGGTATGGGGAGACTGGGGTGCTGCTGACTCATCTGTTCCTGCTATGTTTGCTCAAAGGGACATGGACAATGATTTAATATGAATATCTTGCAAAACGTTTCCCTGCACTGATTAAATGTTGATGAAATAGGCTAACACTAGTTTGTAGCTAGTTAGCTTATTTCACTACGGACATTTAGCTAACAGGTTAATAGCACTCACAGACAGGCTACCCACCTTTCTTGGTGAAAAAGTCAGTCAAAGGTTGACACCCCTTCTTTTCTCTCTCCTCTCTCTCTTTTGTCTCTTTCCTTTTTTGAAACCCTGATTTTATTTTCCTTGGCAATATTTTAGTCACTCACTTTTATCTCTTCATTGCAATTAATTAAGCACACTGTCACTGGCAAGTGCTGCACAGCTGCAGGACCGAGCCATTTCATACAGATACGGAAGGGGGAGTGGTCGGTCAATATGGATGTTTACATTGTGGTCAATGGGGATTTTAAACTTTTCCTGCCAAAAACAAGTAAAAACAAAGTGATCATAATGATAGTATTATGTTTCAAATATATATATTTCAAATATATATATACAGTACAGGCCAAAAGTTTGGACACACCTTCTCATTCAATGCGTTTTCTTTATTTTCATGACTATTTACATTGTAGATTCTAACTGAAGGAATCAAAACTATGAATGAACACATGTGGAGTCATGTACTTAACAAAAAAGGTGAAATAACTGAAAACATGTTTTATATTCTAGTTTCTTCAAAATAGCCACCCTTTGCTCTGATTACTGCTTTACACACTCTTGGCATTCTCTCGATGAGCTTCAAGAGGTAGTCACCTGAAATGGTTTTCCAACAGTCTTGAAGGAGTTCCCAGAGGTGTTTAGCACTTGTTGGCCCCTTTGCCTTCACTCTGCGGTCCAGCTCACCCCAAACCATCTCGACTGGGTTCAGGTCCAGTGACTGTGGAGGCCAGGTCATCTGCCGCAGCACTCCATCACTCTCCTTTTTGGTCAAATAGCCCTTACACAGCCTGGAGGTGTGTTTGGGCTCATTGTCCTGTTGAAAAATAAATGATCGTCCAACTAAACGCAAACCGGATGGGATGGCATGTCGCTGCAGGATGCTGTGGTAGCCATGCTGGTTCAGTGTGCCTTCAATTTTGAATAAATCCCCAACAGTGCCACCAGCAAAACACCCCCACACCATCACACCTCCTCCTCTATGCTTCACAGTGGGAACCAGGCATGTGGAATCCATCCGTTCACCTTTTCTGCGTCTCACAAAGACACGGCGGTTGGAACCACAGATCTCAAATTTGGACTCATCAGACCAAAGCACAGATTTCCACTGGTCTAATGTCCATTCCGTGTGTTTCTTGGCCGAAACAAATCTCTTCTGCTTGTTGCCTCTCCTTAGCAGCGGTTTCCTAGCAGCTATTTGACCATAAAGGCCTGATTGGCGCAGTCTCCTCTTAACAGTTGTTCTAGAGATGGGTCTGCTGCTAGAACTCTGTGTGGCATTTATCTGGTCTCTGATCTGAGCTGCTGTTAACTTGCGATTTCTGAGGCTGGTGACTCGGATGAACTTGTCCTCAGAAGCAGTGGTGACTCTTGGGGCTCTAGTTTCCCGGCGCAGCGCGGGGTGGCGCAGTGAGGCGAACCCCACGCAGAGCTAGTTTCGACCGGCGAAACGGCAGAGGCGGACAGTGTCCAAGTTTCGCAGGCGGAGGTTCGCCGAGATGGGAGTGGTGGCGCAGCGGGGGGAGGTGCCGACAGATTCGGCTTGGCGCAGTGACAGTTTCGTGCCAAAAGGCTTCGCCGAGGTGCGCCAAAAGCTCGCCAACTGAAACCACGTCTACTTTCAGCGCAAGGCGGAGTGGAGCCGGCGCAGTCGAAGTTTGGCTGACTGGCGCACATCACCAAAACCTCACAATCAGCACAAACGGTGCCAGTCTCCTTTGATCTAACATCAGCTGTGACGGGACAGTTGATATGGAGATATATGTATGTGCTGATTGTGATCGTAGCATTGAATAGTGTTTTTTTCGGTATTTATTGCATTGTTCATGTGTCTGACATTCCGGAAGCCTGCCTGTGAGGTTTTGGTGACGTGTCCGCACAGCTCGCCGGTCTCCGCTCCGCGCCGGTCTCCGCTCCACGCCGGTCTCCTGAGCTCCGCTCCGCCTGCGGCAATAGACCTCCATGTTAGCTGTGTAAACTTTCATTACGCCTTCACGCAGCGCATTTTAAAGGCAAGGACAGGGGCTCATTTGACTGGTTAAATGTGAATCGGCTGTGTCAAACCCACTCCATGCCTTCTCTCCTCCCTTGCGCTGGTAGGAGGGACGGCGGAGTACTTGCGCCACCGAGAACGGCGTGCCAAACTTGGAAAATCCGCCTGGCCACACCCAGTTGGCGAAGCGCATCTGCGCTACGTCCCCGCCTTGCCTGGTCTGCAAAACTAGAGCCCATAGTCTTCCTTTCCTGGGTCGGTCCTCATGTGTGCCAGTTTCGTTGTAGCGCTTGATGGTTTTTGCGACTCCACTTGGGGACACATTTCAAGTTTTTGCAATTTTCCGGACTGACTGACCTTCATTTCTTAAAGTAATGATGGCCACTCGTTTTTCTTTAGTTAGTTGATTGGTTCTTGTCATAATATGAATTTTAACAGTTGTCCAATAGAGCTGTCGGCTGTGTAGTAACCTGACTTCTGCACAACACAACTGATGGTCCCAACCCCATTGATAAAGCAAGAAATTCCACTAATTAACCCTGATAAGGCACACCTGTGAAGTGAAAACCATTTCAGGTGACTACCTCTTGAAGCTCATCCAGAGAATGCCAAGAGTGTGCAAAGCAGTAATCAGAGCAAAGGGTGGCTATTTTGAAGAAACTAGAATATAAAACATGTTTTCAGTTATTTCACCTTTTTTTGTTAAGTACATAACTCCACGTGTATTCATTCATAGTTTTGATTGAATCTACAATGTAAATAGTCATGAAAATAAAGAAAATGCATTGAATGAGAAGGTGTGTCCAAACTTTTGGCCTGTACTGTATATATATATATATATATATATATATATATATATATATATATATATATATATTTACTCGATGATGGTTTAATAATTTTATATTTGTTTTTACCTATTTTTTGGGACCCCTGTCAGGCAAGGGCCCTTGGAATCGTCCTAACTTTTCCCCCATTTATGGCGCCCCTGTGTGTGTGTGTGTTTAAGTTTTAAGTTTTAAAAAGCAGCAAATGTCTAAAAACATAGCTCCAGCAGTTACACTGATGCACAGAGATGAGCGACAACATCACAGTGTGTCTTTGTTACAAATCATTAATAATTACTTACTTAATAATATATATTATTTTTATAATTATTATTGTTGTTGTTAATGTTGTTGTTGTTATTGTTATAATTTTGGCACTGATGAGCTGAGTGTAAGTGACACCTTCAGAAAATACCAACCAGCACATTTGGTTTTTGTTTTGCTGACATATAAACACTTGGTTGTGGTGTAATGTACAGTATTTGAAATGACACATGATATTTATATGGGACACACAGGAATCTGTATTGACACACTGTATCATCACTCACTGTGCCAGGAGTGAGATGTTTCCATGGTGACCTGTAAAGCAGACATCATCACAGAGTGTCTCATAATCAGAGGATGAACATCACTCACATAGCTACATTCACTTGTGGCGACTCCAAACTGGATTCCCTGAGGAGCCAGGTTAAGAATGGAATTACCTGTGAAAATGCAGTCAGTGACTGACATGAGAGCATCTAGATCACTGCACCGCAGCCGAAAGCTGAATTTCAAAATACTTGTTGGATAGGACAGAAATGTAATGTAAACATTTACCTCTAAATTTCTAAAAATCTGCTCCACTCATTCATGAGTGGTTTTGTTCGCTTTATGATGAACAGCAGAGAAGTGACGTTGTCCAGTCTCTGACTCCACAGACTCAGCAGAGCCACAGCGACACACGGCCTCTTATAAACCTGCCAACACACGTAAGACACTGCACAGCCTGCTCAGGGAAACATTTATTTTTTTAGCATTTGTATTTTTTTATTTTGTTTTGTGTAAAGGAATGCAACAGAGTCAGTGAAGCTCAACACTGTAATACTTCAAAACAATGAAAAAAATGCTCTGAAGTCAGGTCTCAATAATGCATAGGGTCAAAAATGTGATAAAAATGTGATAAATATGACACAGTGGCAAACCCGTTTTGCACAGGTGAAAGCTTCGCTGCTTTATTCTAAACCAGTTGTCACATTTAAATGTGTTGACACAAAACCGGCTTGCTTGACAAACTGTATTAAAAAAAGAAATTCTTTGTGTGTGTAAATGCATTAAGTGGCTGGTCTTGGAAGCATATTCATAATTTTTCCACTGACAGAATTGTATAATTGTACAAAGAAATCTATAAATTTATCTGTAAAATTCAGTTGACAGCAGAAAAATAGCAGCGTCCTCCACATGGTTTTTGTCATGGCATGTAACACTGTGCCATAACCACTACCAGCATAACCACAGTGACACACAGCCTGTCAAAGACCTCCCGACACATGGAAGACACTGCACAGTGTGGTCAGTAAAACATTTTTAATCAATCAATCAATCAATCAATTAAAAATAATGGGAAACAAACTAATACTTTTCAGTCAGACCTCTATAATAAATAAGGTTTAAAAAATGAGCTCACCTGTTTTCATGTGTCCATGATGATAATTGTGAACTTCTGAGTTTGCACAGGTGAAAGCTTCACTGCTTTATTCTAAACCAGTTGTCACATTCATATGTGTTGACACAAAACCGGCTTGCTTGGCAAACTGGGTTAAAAAAGGAATTCTTTGTGTGTGCAAATGTATTTATTGACTGGTCTTCGAAGCATATTCATCATTTTAATAATACCTATTTTGACAGAAATCTATAAATATATCTGTAAAATTCAGTTGACAGCAGAGAAGTGGAAACTTCTGGTTTCTGACTCACATGGTTTTTGTCATGGCATGTAACACTGTGCCATAACTCCAGCTACCAGTATAACCACAGTGACACACAGCCTGTCAAAAACCTCCCGACACACTGAAGACACTGCACAGCGTGGTCAGTGAAACATTTTTATGTATATATGTACATATGTATGTATGTATGTATGTATGTATGTATGTATCAATTTTTTTATTAATTAATTAATGTATTTGTTTGTATTAGGAGAAGGCAACAGAGTCTGTCCTTCAAAAACAAACAAAACAAAAAGAAATAATAATAATAATAATAATTACACTCAACATTGTAGCTTTGAAAAAAATAGAATAAGAACCTATACTTTTCAGTTAGATCTCAATGATAAATAAGGCTTAAAAATGAAAAATATGACAAAGTAGCTCACCTGTTTTGACAAGTCAGTATAGGGAACCTCTAATGCAGGTAAAAAAAAAAAAAAAAAAAAAAAGATCATCCAAATAGTAATTGTAATTTTTCTGCTCATTCCCATGTCTTGTGGTTATATTAAAATGTAGCCACGATGCTAACTGTGAATGTCTGAGTTGACACTGTCAACACATACAAATGTGACAACTGGGTTAGAATAAAGCAGCGAAGCTTTCACCTGTGAACACAAAACTGGCTTGCTTGACAAACTGGGTTAAAAAAGGAATTCTTTGTGTGTGTAAATGTATTTAGTGACTGGTCTTGGAAGCATATTCATCATATTCTACTCCCAGAATTGTATAAAATCTTAATTTAGTAATACCTATTTTGACAGAAATCTATTAATCTATCTATATGACGGCAGAGCAGTGGAAACGTCTGGTTTCTGACTCACATGGTTTTTGTCATGGCATGTAACACTGTGCCAGAACTCCAGCTATCATAACCACAGTGACACACAGCCTGTTAAAAACCTCCGACGTTTCAACGGCGTCACTGTCCAGTTTGGTCAGTGAGAGGAGTTAAATAATCTGTTCATTTAATTTGAATTACAAATATTTTACGAGAGATTCAGAGGAAAAATATTAAGTGTGTTTTTGTGTGTGAGTGTGTGTGTACATACAAATTTAAAAAAATGCATCCCAGTCAAACTATTTAAAATGAAATCCATTTGAAGAGTGAACTACCAAAACCAGGGAAAAACTGAATAACAGACGTGAATAAAACATCATGAAGAGAGTCATTTCTCTTATTTACTAATCGGAAATCTATAAAAATATCAATATATATATATATATATATATATATATATATATATATACACACACACACACACACACACACACACACACACACATTAGAAACATATTTATATATGAGAAACATATTTTATAGAAAAATCACCTGTGATGACTTGTTACACTTTGAAAAAAATGGACTGACTCCAGCTTTTCTTGAAATCAAGACAATCAAGACAAAGGTCTTTGAAATTGAAAAAGAAGAAAGAAAGAAAGAAAGAAAGAAAGAAAGAAAGAAAGAAAGAGAAAAAGTAAATTCTCATCTTTGGGCTGAGACAGACACAAACAGGACAGCAGTTGCACTTGTGTCTTGGTATCTGGAAAAATACAAATTACAAATACCTGTTCATTTATTATAGTACAACATACTGGTTCAAATCATGTATTTATAGCTGCATTCACTAGTACTGGAAAGTGGACCATGTAGACTAACAATATTATAATTACAGTGTGATGAATACACACATGGTGGAGCTGTGCTGCGGCTTGCTGAAAAAGACGTAGCATTACACATTACAGCGGTCCAGATCATGTTGACTCAAAACGATTCAACAAGATTAGACATAATTCTGTCATCATTGTAAAAATAAGACAAAACACATCAGTAGGATTAGAAGCTGTTGTGGTTTAGCGCTGATTTGCACCATCACCCTACAACATTGATTGATTGATTGATTTCTTTTATTTAAGTGTCATACTTCACACAGAAGCCCAGCCCATATGGGCTTACAAGACACTGTTACACACATTACAAAACCATACTCAAACATACAACAACAGCAACAACAAAATACGCATTAGAATAAATCAGGCATACAAAGTCAAATCCAAAATGTACCCATCAAAGTATCAGTTAAACAAAATATGCTGCCTTCTATTCCAAGCCTTGGCAATAAAATTTGCAGTCTTAAATACTTCAGCATCATCTACCCAAAATAGCTCAGGTTTTTGGTTTTGCATGGCCTCAAATAAAGGGACCCTCAAATCATCATACAGGGTGCAATAAAACATAAAATGAAATTCATTTTCAACATCTTTTAAATCACAAACATTACAGATCCTATTCTCTTCAGGGATAGCTGTGAACCGCCCTACTTCAATGGCCAGGGGCAGGGTACCACTCCTCCGCTGGGCACACAGTGACCTCTGGCTTCTGGTTAGAAAAGAGGTGACATAGGGTTCAGGAACAAAACAATCTTTCATCTGAACATATGATCTGAGCTTGGGCTTCAGCCATACATCATTTGACCACTTCTCTTTAAAACTGAGAAACAGTCTCTGCTTCAACATTAAGGGCCCTATCTTGCGCCAGACTCCCTAAACCCGATATTTGCGGATTTAGGATTTAGGAAGAGGCGTTCCCCCGTAAAAGTTGCTATCTTGTGCACCTCCCGCTATCCGCAAAACACCTGCGCTACCCGCTACAGGCGTGTTTTGGGCGTTACGCCAGTTAAACCAATCAGTGTGCCAGGTGCCATTGCCTTTAAGGGCAGGCTGCGCTATCCTAAATCCTAAATCCTAAACCCGCGATGGAGAGAAGGAGGTAGATTTTCTCAGGGCTTCTACTGAGGCTAAAGCAAGTTGGCTTTATATACATATTATATATTATATTATAGGCGAGTTAATTCGGGAGGTGGAGCCACAAGTGTCCAAGTGGACGTGTCACAAGGTCGTACTGATTTGAGTAAAATCCCCGGGCCACACCACAGACACACAAGAGGCAGAGGTGGAACTATGTGTAAACTAATTTATTGACAAGGTAGATTAGGCAAATAAAATATTAAAAATAAAAATATAGCACAGCTGCTGGCTTATGATAAAACAACAAAACGTGCTGGCGTAAGTGTCCAATTAAAACAGTCTTTCCTCTAAACAGTCTATATGAGTAATATACTCAGTCCATTCCGGCGGCATCCCAGTATCAGTCCGACCGTGTGCGTCGCGAGGCTCCGTCGAGGCGCATTGAAGCCGCCTGGGCGCGCTCTCGTAACAGCCCAAACTTTAGGGATAGCGGATAGCGGGTGGTGCGCAAGATAGCAACTTTAGGGATAGCGCATGAAACACGCCCACGGACACACCTCCAGGCGCAAATGACGGAGTCGGCATAAGGATAGCGGGTAGCGGGTGGCGCAAGATACCGTTTAGGGATAGCGGAAGTTCCTAAATCCGCAATTTGCGGGTAGCGGGTAGTGGCAGCGGATAGCGGGTGGCACAAGATAGGGCCCCAAGTGTTTATAGCAGACTAGAATGAAGTCAGCTTTGCATACAGCTTAACATTCACATGACATAAAAGGAGGATGGGTTGTTTCATTACAAGCATTTAAAGCATGAATTGCCAATTGTTGTCTCTTCTTATGAAGTAGGAACGGCAAACTGTTTATTTACTCAATTCTTAACAATTTAACAGAAAAATTGCTTTGTTTTTAAATGATGAATTGGTACCTAATCCAGGCAGAATTATTTGCATGCTTTGGAAAGGAATTAAGTTTAGAAAATATGAAGTGAGGAAGGACAGGCTGGAAAACTCCCTTGTTTATTTTCCTACCAAGCATGTATAAATACACAAATAACATATAAGTATGTATTTAAAACTGTCAATTTGTATACAGGACTTTACAGCAATGCAACTTCTTTCGAGTATCTAATCTGCTCTGTGTGGTGAAAATGATAAAAAAATAAAAAAAATTGCAACATTGAGTTGTATATGTTAATAACTTCAAGAGCACCATCAAGAAGTGAAAACAAGAATCTTTGGAAGAATGTTTTTAAGTGTGTGTGTGTGTGTGTGTGTGTGTGTGTGTGTGTGTGTGTGTGTGTGTGTGATTTGCATCAGGATTTCAGAAGCAATAGGTGGGTTATGTAAATTAATTTGAATTGATCTGAATTAATTTGACTGTTTAGTAACAGCACAGATGATGTGAAAAGGACAGTCAATCAAAACAGACTCTGTTGTTGAGTAGGAGGGCAGCCACATTCAAAACCTGAAAACTCAGTAGAGAATCAGGAATTCAAAGTTCATGTGAGCCAGGAAATAATGGAACAAAAAGGTTGAAACATCAGACGCAGAACAAGACAGGAGGCAACATGCTGCAGTAGACTGGCAGAGCAGCAAATATTTGTGACAACATGAGATTTTTTTAAGCTGTAATGCTTGAGGAACAATTTACATAAAACAAACAAACAAACAAACAAACAAACAAACAAACAAAAAAATGAACATTTCAGTAATGAGAGCAAATATTAAATAACATATGTTGTATTGTAAAAGATTTGGATGTCACTCTGGACAAATAAACTGCCTCTAAATTCACCTAAAAAACAAATATGACTCTGCCTAACCTGATATATGTATGTATGTATGTAACATTGGATGTAGTTGTTTAAATGAATAAAAAAAAAACTTACTTTGTTGGTTTCAAATATCATGCACTTACTGGTGAAATTAGTTAATTAATTTTGTGCAGGTCTGCTGGTGGTTTGTATCTCTGTGGGACGGTGAACACAGTAATACACAGCTGTGTCCTCAGGCTGCAGATTCTGCCCTTTCATAGTCACCGTTCCAGCAGAAGTGTCTCTGCTGGAGCTGAACTTGTTCTTCAGAGCATCATTTTGATAAAAGCCGCCTCCACCCCACTGATGGAAAATCCAGTCCATTGGTTTTCCTTTACAGTGTCTGACCCAACCTGTTGCATAGTTGTTATCAGTCAAGGCATAGCCAGAGGGCTGACAGGTGATGGACAAAGACTGTCCAGGCTGCACAACCACTGAGTCTGGCTGGATCAGATCAATACTGTACACACCTGTGGAGACAAACATCAGGATGATCCACATCATTCATGTCACTCTGCAGCCTTTATGATGGGTTTATTAGTAGGAATCCACTGAAAGCTACTCCCAGGATCCAGCTGCCAGCAGCAGTATCACAGCTCCAGAGAACATGGTTTATGTTGAAGCTGATCTGATGTCAGCTCTTCTGTCCTCTGACTGACACACACACACACACACACTTCTCCGCCTTATGTGCTCAGACTCACACAGCAAACTGTGTCTGTTAATAAACACAAGAATATGACGTTTGGCTGCATGTTTGTCTGATCTTCTTTCTCCATGTGAGCCACTTGTTTGTAGCTCTGTGTCTCCAGGGGACAGAGTCTCTTGCTCACACAAACACACAGCTGCTTTTTCAGTCCACACACTCTGTCCTCTAAGTGTCTGTGTTGGACTGGATGTGTCTGTGGTCACACTAAACATTCTTGTCACTTTGTCATTATAATGGAAATCAGACTGATTGACTTATGTTTTTAAGGAAAGCAGCAAATAATTTTTCCACATATATGTTATATGTTGCTGATAATAATAAAACACCCTGGCAGGACTCAAGCCTGGCCCACTGTGAAAAGGACTTCTCCTGAATGGTACAAGAATTCATTTTTGAAGCCACCAGGGAACCACATGGCATTAAATTAATCCGTGGAATGAGGCTGCCTCCTCTGGTGGCTTCATGTTCCAAGTGTTCAGGGACTTAGGGGTTTTTGTACAGCTCTACCAATGGTTTGTGTCACTGTGGGATCTGGCACAATAATACACAGCAGTGTCTTCAGGCTGCACATTCTGTCCAGTTAGAGTCACTGTCTTGGTGGAAGAGGCTAAGGAAATACTGAACTTGTTTTTCAGTGAATCTTTGAAGTATTCATCGCCATCGCTATCTTTCATTCCAATCCACTCCAGTGTTTTCCCTGCAGGCTGTCTGATCCAAGAAGTGTGATGGCTGCTAAGAGAATAAGAGACCTGACAGGTGATGGTCAGAGTTTGACCTGGCCGGACAGTCAGAAACGCTGGCTGTGTCAACGTGTAACATTTCACACCTGTGGAGGAGAAAATATTCAACATATCAGTGTATCTGACAGTGGAATAATAATAAAGAAGTGGTGCAGTGTGATGATAGAGTGTGTTTGTCCCTCAAAGAGACTCACAGGATCCAGCAGCCAGCAGCAGCAGCAGAGCTACAGAGAACATGCTTGGTGTTGAAGGTCAACTGGTGGGAGCTTCTCTTGGTCTGCCTCAGCTGACAGTGTGATATCAAGTGTTTATAGCAGACTAGAAGGAAGTCAGCTTTGCATACAGCACAACACTCACATGACAGAAAAGGAGGATGGACTGTTGCATTACAAGCATTTAAAGCATGGATTGCCAATTGTTGTTTCTTCTAATGAAGTTTTTACGACAAACTGTTTATTTACTCCACTTTTTAACAATTAAACAGAAAAATTGTCCTTGTTTTTATATGATAAATTGGGACCTAATCCACGCTGATTTTTTTTTTTTTTTTTTGCATGCTTTGGAAAGGAATTAAGTTTAGAAAATATGAAGTGATGAAGTATTATCTGATTATGTCTTTTTTCCTTAATCAGTTCCTGTTCTGGTAACAACACATATCCTGTTGTATAGCTCCAGTTGTATGAAGCCTGTCAAGGATACAGTTCCAGTGCTACTAAATCTTTATTAATATCACACCAGCATGTCCACTGAAATCCATTGTGCTTGATTTTTTCACTTGAAATTGTTTAATATGTTTTGAATTCATAAGCGGGCAGTGCAGAATTACATTATTATGAATTGTTGTATGGGAATGTCATTAATGGATGCTATATTTCATTATCATTGTTATTGACTGTTCATCTGGAGATACACCTCACTGCTGGAGTCGTCTCTGGAGATGGTGAATCGACCCTGGACTGACTGGGAGTAGTAGATAGGAGAACTAGCTGTGTGTATCAAGGCGATCCACTCCAGTGCTTTACCAGGAGCCTGTCTGATCCAGTTCCACACTGAGCCTGAAAAGCTAAATCCAGAGGTTGTGCAGGTGAGTTTGTGGGATCCTCCAGGCTTTTTAACCACTGGCTCAGACTCTGTTATGGTCTGAGCCTCAACACCCACGGAAACAAACAACACTTTCATAGAGAAAGTATATTTATATTTAAATATTTACTTATATTAGTATATTCACTAAATTTGGATTGTTATTTACACTGTAATAAATTACCAGTATTTCACAATAATTAACAGTATTATTTTACAGTAACTTGTTGTAATTAAGTTCCCCTGTAATATCCCAATGAATACCTGTAAAAACTACAGTATCCTTGGATTTTACAGCATTTAACTGTTATTTTACAGTAAAATCCTGCAATCAAAACACCCCTGTTATATCACAACAAGGTCTGTAATATCACAGCAACACAGTAAAAAAAAAATGCAAGGATTTCACAGCATTCAACAGTATTATTACAGCGAAATTTTGTATTCAAATATTCCCTGGTAAGTCACATGACATAACCAAACTTGGCACTGAACCTGAAGAGGCCATTTCCCTCTTCTCCTCTGGGCTGAATGGAGAAGGTGAGCTGCATGCAGAACGTCTGTTTGCAGTACAAGTATACAAGGATACAAGGAAGTTTATTTGTCATTATACAACAGGTTGAATAATGAAATTAAAGTGTGGTTCCCTCTTGATTGATTAATTGATTGTATAGAAAATAAAATTATTAAACATGGAGGAGTTCAGTTGGTGCATTTAGTAGTAGTAGTACACCCATGGTATTTAAAATGATATTAGCACTATTAGCTAACTAGCTAACATTAGCTAGCTGTAGCATTTGCCCGTGTGGTCTGATATAAGCTGTGTCCCAATTCAGGGTCTGCATCCTTCGAAGTCGGCATTTGAAGGCCAGTTACGTCACAACACTGCTCGAAGGCCTGTGCCAATTCATCCAAAGTCGAAGGATCCTTCAAATTTGCCTCCTTTTCAGCCGTTGGTAGCTGATTCGGAGGATGCACCGCGACTATCCTTCTCGGGCTCCCGTATCCCAAGATGCTTTGCGTGCTGCTGCTCAGTCAAAAAAAGTTAACTGAAATGGCCACGGCGCCGGCGGCATCTAGTATATGTAAGTATTCAGATTTCACTATTATAAAATATTCGTTTTTTATTCATTTGGACATCCAACGCCATACGTTAAACCAAAACCCCTTTCTTTACTGTTCTGTCTTGTCTGACGGAAAGAAACGTTATCTTTCTGTCTCCGGAGTTTGTTGTCATGGGAACGGCGGTTACGCGATAACGCTAGCTAGCTAACGTTAGCGTTTGCTATTTACCACAGCCGATCTTATTATTTAAATTTGAATACCTAAATACTGTACATTATGCTTTTACTGAACTGCTGAGTGTGCATATGATAAGATTATGAAGGATGATGACTCAGCTTGATAAATGCTGCCTGCAATACATAAGTCTATTTAAAACTGAAACTGTCTTTGCTTATTAACAGGTACTTCTTGGGCATCAATCCTGAAAGAGGCTCAAAGACCAGGAAGCGGACAACAATGAACCCTCATATGAGCAACTTTTGAGGAAACTAATTGACTTTGAGTGGGCATCATAGTTTTTTTTGTTTGTTTGTTTGTTTTTTGCTGCAGCAGTTGTCAGGCTCAGTTTTGAGTAGTTCTTCTGAAGACAACTTTGCACTACAAGATTTTTGTACAACGCTGTTGCGTGTGGATTATAGAATGTTTGAGACTGAGAGGAGCGCCTGACCCCTTTACGACATCCCTTCATCGCTCTCTCCCTTCCTCTCTTACCTTAATGTAGGCCTCATTCCCATCCTCTTACTGTTATTGGGACACAGCTGGGTAGTTGAATGGCAAGTTTCTGCACAGTTTCTCTGCATTTTAAGATGCTTTGAAAAGTTTGACTAGGACTAGGAAGTTGAATTTCTTGAATTCTTGAATTTCTTGGCATTTATGTTGAATAACCCTTTATTTGTAAATAAATATGCCATTGGGCTAACATTGACTTTACCTCAGAGTTGTGTGTTGATGTGTTAATTGTACAATGATTGTAAATTCACAGTAAATGGAAACTTCATCTGCATTACTTTCACAGTAAATTACTGGCCAGTTTTTGCATGATTTCCACACTATACATAGTAAATTCACAGTAAATTACTGTCAAATTGTGCATTACTTTCACAGTACACACTGTAAAAGTACAGGGCCTTGTTGTAATGATGTACAGCAAAAGGTTGTAATTCCCCAGTAATGTACTGTAATATCACAGTAATTGCCTTGTCACTGAAGCTGTGAAGTTACAGTACACAGTTGTGCTTTTACAACAATGCATTGTAATATCACAGATGTGAAATTACAGTAAATTGCTGTGAGTACATTTCACAGTATATTGCTGTAATCCTTACTGTGAAAGTCATGCAAAACTTAATTTATTGTGAATTCACAGCGAAAAATGTTGCAGTAAGTCTTTATGCTCCAAGGCTCCAAAGTCATTTAAGACTCATGAGAAACCTGGAGCTGAAGGAAGAAATAAACATTTGCTGCCCTCTAAAGTTTCAAAGAAGAACTGCAGCAGAATTTCTCCTACAAAATAATGTCACTCACTTTTCACTCCATCATACATAGATATGGTTGTGGTTGAAATTTGTACAGAAATGTCCTTTACTTATATTATGAGTGAAGCTTTCAGTGACCAAAGTGTTGTTCTGGGTTTGGTAGTTTTGTGAAAAACATCATTGTGATTTGATCATTTAAATTTATTCATCAAATATTTAGGAAATATCAAATTATGTTTATGATGTGTTCAAATCATTTGTTGTAATTATTTGCTATGAATTCTTTTTTTCTTTTTGTAAGCATACATTTTCAGTGCTGCTCAGATGTAGGGGTGTTGTTGATCTGACAGAGCAGTGAGGATGAGGACTGGAGGATTTTGTCCAGCTGCTCCACCAACTCCAGTCACTGTGGCTCTCGAGTACAATAATAAACAGCAGAGTCTTCAGTCTTCAGACTGTTCATCTGGAGATACAGCTGCTGTCTGCTGTTGTCTGTGGAGATGGTGAACCGGCCACGGACTGACTGGGAGTAGGAGGTGCTGCCATCACCAGTTCTGATATAGGCGATCCACTCCAGTCCTTTTCCAGGAGCCTGTCTGATCCAGGCCATCCAGATGTGGCCAAATGTGAATCCAGAGGCTGTGCAGGTCAATTTGTGGGACTCTGCAGGCTTTTTAACCACTGGTTCAGATTGTGTCAGAGTCTGACCATCAACACCTGGCAACACAAAACAGAAAAGCATCACATGCATGAAGTACGGATTTGAATGAAGACGCTGTCAAATCCAGGTGAGTGAAAATGATCCACAGGAAGTTCTACATAATCACAAGGAAACTTTCACAGATGTGTTTACTGTGTTGACAACAAATTTACTGTCAGCCATGTGGACACTACTATTGACCGTTTCCCCCTGTTCATGTTATACATCTTGGGTATATTTTCTACATGGAGGTGTTAAGTATTGTTCTATATTGACTTTTCACGTAACACAACTGAGGCTAATTGAGGTCACATATATATTTATTGTATTGTTAGCATTTGTTGTTTGTTTTGTTTTTTTCCCTGCCATTTACCACAGACTGTAGACTGACTGTGGTCAGATATGTATTTTTTGTATTTGTGTTGTTTCCTCTATTTATGCTATTTGCTGTGTATGCTAGTTTTATTTCTACAGGTCACTTTTTGTATCACACTGCAGTATTGTGACTGTACTGAGCTGTATTGTATATGAGTGTTCTTGACATTTGCCCTGTTATATTGGTAACCAGACTCAGGTGTGACATCATGTGACTGGTGTCAGGTTTAAGACGGTGTCTCTCATTGTCACTGTGGTGTGATGAAGAGCGGTTGACCTCAAAACATCACCTTTTGCATCAAAGACTCTAAATGGATGCAATGATCAAACTGTTGTTTTACTATATAGACAGAGGACTTCAATCTGAAAGGACATCTTTTGTTGTTAGTCCTTTATTAAAGATATAGAAACCTTTAATTAATTTATTTATTTTGAATGGCTGTTTTTTTTTGTTTTTTTTTTTTGTTTTTTTTAATAATGCCTGTTTTTTTTTTTTTGTTTTGTTTTTTTTGTTTGTTTGTTTTTTAATAATTTCCATAAAAAGGAAAAAGAGAGTTGACCCTATCTCAAAACTGGCAGTGGCAATAAACACAAAAATCTTGGTGTTTCAGGTGAACTGGTGGGAATATCACAAGTAAGGTTCAGAACAAAGTTGACTGGACTTGATAGTAGGATTTCAGAAGACATTTTGGTGTTAACAATCATCATCAAGAGTCACTGGAGTCACCTGGTGTTAAGTGTGGTCGACCGTTGTCGCATGTGGTCAAGTGTGATTGGTGTTTCAATCTCCTGGGAAGGGATGAAAGGACAACATTGTAAATGGGAGATAGGTGGTGTCTGAGGCCTCCTCGGTGGGAATCTCAGAAGGCCAGAAAAGTGCAGAGTTTTATTCAAAATTAAATAAAAAAAACTTGTTGATGTGAAAGATATAGAAAAGACTGACAACAAATTTAGGAATAACTCTAAAAATGTTCAGAGCAAAACCTTTTTTTTTTTTTTTTTTTTTTTTTTTTTGTTATAGAGTCACTCTTGGTGTTGCCATAAACATTTATAAAACAAACTAAATTTAATGAGTTATGAATCAAATCAGTGCTTTATAAAACTCTTATAAACTTTTTTCCCTGTCCTGCAAACAAATACACTGAGTAGTTTTTGTTTGTTTGTTTGTTTGTTCGTTTTTGTTTTGTTTTTGTTTTTCTTAAACTCGGGGAAGTGGCCTTGAATGTGTTGGTGGTGTGAGGCTGCCTCCTCTGGTGGCTTCATGTTCCAAGTGTTCAGGGACTGAGGGGTTTTTGTACAGCTCTACCAATGCTTTGTGTCACTGTGGATCTCTGGCACAATAATACACAGCAGTGTCTTCAGGCTGCACATTCTGTCCAGTTAGAGTCACTGTCTTGCTGGAAGAGGCTAAGGAAATACTGAACTTGTTTTTCAGTGAATCTTTGTAGTATTCATAGCTAGTTGATTTATGTCCAATCCACTCCAGTCCTTTCCCTGCAGGCTGTCTGATCCAAGCTGTGTAATAGCTGTAAAAAGAATAAGAGACCTGACAGGTGATGGTCAGAGTTTGACCTGGCTGGACAGTCAGAGACGCTGGCTGTGGCAACGTTTCACATTTCACACCTGTGGAGGAGAAAATATTCAACATATCAGTGTATCTGACAGTGGAATAATAATAAAGAAGTGGTGCAGTGTGATGATAGAGTGTGTGTTTGTCCCTCAAAGAGACTCACAGGATCCAGCAGCCAGCAGCAGCAGCAGAGCTACAGAGAACATGCTTGGTGTTGAAGGTCAGCTGGTGGGAGCTTCTCTTGGTCTGCCTCAGCTGACAGTGTGCTATCAAGTGTTTATAGCACACTAGAAGGAAGTCAGCTTTGCATACAGCACAACACTCACATGATATAAAAGGAGGGTGGACTGTAGCATTACGTGCACTTAAAGCAAGCCAATTGTTGTCTTAAAAAATAATAATCAAAAACTGTTCATTCAATCAATTTTCTAACAATTTGTATAGTTTTTACACCATGATTTGGTAATCTATTCGGGCTGAATTATCTTTGCATACCTTGGAATGCAATTGAAATTAGAAGAGTACATGATATGTAGTGAGGCAGGAGAGGCTGGAAAAGTATTTCAATGTTTTCTGCATAGTATGTGCATTTACAGTATTTAAAACTCCTAATATCCTAATAGTAATGGAGATTCTCCTCAACATTTTCATTTTATTTTTCATCTTGATCAAATTCAACTTTTGTTCAACAACCCACATGGTGCTTTAAAGTAATAGTCATAAAGTGTCATATTCAAAAATATTCATTTGGGTTCAAATCTGCTCCATCAAGATTTTGTTGGACATGTTATTAACCATTTCAGTGCTGCAGTGCATGCTGGTAGGATCCTCAAATGATATTAAATGTGTGTGTGTGTGTGTGTGTGTGTGTGTGTGTGTGTGTGTGTGTTCTTAGTGTCATCACATGTCTGATCTGCTGCTGCCCCCTGCTGATCTTTGTAAAAATACATTGATTGAGGTTTTTGTTCAGCTCCTCTGCTCATTCACATCACTGTGGCTCTTTGCACAGAAATACACTGCAGAGTCCTCGGGCTTTAAGTTGGACAGTCTCATATACACCATGCTGTTGCTGTTATCTTTGATGATTTCTATACGTCCTTGCACACTGCTTGTGTAAGTGTTGTAACTGGCATCAGAGTAACCGCTCCCTATCCATTCCATTGCTTTTCCTGCATGTTTTCTTATCCAGCTCATAACACAGCAGCTGAAAGTGAAGCCAGTTCCCCTGCAGGAAAGACTGAGAGTTTCCCCAGACTTTTTCAGCACTGGACTGGAGGGAATGGACTGCATCCTCTGACCTTCACAACCTGATGAGAAAAAAGAAGAGGAATCAAAATAACAGAAGAAATTGATGAGACACATCCGACATTTTATTTCTGATATCAGTGCCTAGACCTGAAAACTCACAGGGCAGAGAGAGAGCTATGAGCAGAAGAGAGAGTTTGTTCATCATCCTGAAGCTGGAGATGTGAACTCTGATGCTCCACAAAACACAAGAGCAGCTGGCAGGACAGAAGTACACTACAAGGAGCAGGGATTTGCATCAGGATATCATGAGGAGGGATGGAGGGCCTCATGTGTTTGAATCTGTCACAGGTTATCATGTCAACCTATCAACTCTTCAGTTCATTTTGTTTGTCTTGCTGCTGATTCACTAATTTACTTGTTTTCCACATGAGACCAAGCCAGTTACCATGAACATCAGTTTCAAACTGCAGCCAAAATATGAGCACTTTCTGTTTGATATTGATATACTGTACAATAACATTATGATATAAATATTGATTAAGACACAGTAAAGCAAGGGATTCCAGCTTCTCTAAGATGGAAATTTTTAAATGTTTGTAGATGGACAGATTTGTGCCCCCCTTTGCAGACAGATAAATACACAGACATAGGTATGTGTGTATGCATATGCGTATACTTGCTTGAAAGTATACTTTTTGTGTTTGTGTGTATGCCTCATATTAATTTGTGTTTACGTAGGGCAATATTGTTTATTCTCAAAGATGTACAGTCACACTCAGAGTAGCTGCATGTTCATGTTTGATGGGCAGCTGTCCTGCACTGCTCATGTCAGCTTATTTGTGATCCTCTACCACCTCTGCAGCTTTCACAACCACTTTGACTCTGAGTGGTTTCTGTGCAGCTGCTCCACTCACAGAGACCACAGTGTGTATCTGGCACAGTGATACACAGCAGAGTCTTCTGGTTTTAGACCAGACAGTCTCAGATAAGCCATGTTGTTGCTGTTGTCTCTCGTCATCTCAACACGTCCTTGCAGACTACTAGCATAACCTGTGCTGCTCCCACTGCTAGAAACATATCCCATCCATTCCATTGCTTTTCCGAGTGTTGTAGTCAAGACCGCACCAACCGAGACCAAGACATTACCGAGACTAGAGAGTATACAAGACCAAGACATTTGGAGGTCGAGACCGAGACGCAACCAAGACCATATATATTAATGAAAAATCCTAACAAAATCGAACAAAATGACAGGTATCTCTTGTAAACTAAGTTTGCTTTTAAACAAATGAAACAGCAACAAGAACAAAATGCTGTTGTTTTCTAAGCAGCACAATGAAACAAATCTCAAATGTCGTTTCATAAAGAAAGATTAAAAGAAAAAGGAATAAGACCTAAATTAAATTAACTAAGTAAAACAAAAACAACAACAACAACAACATTTCAGCAAGGTTTCTTGAACATGGGTCTTCAACTTAAGCAATTTGCGAACATTTTGTATATAGTTTGACTCATTTCAAGCAATTAAGGCTTTTTTTGTTTATATCTTGAAATAAGATGTTAATCTGGGTTTGACAGGTGAATATTGCTTGTAATTAGTGTAAAGAGATTAATACACCTTCATCTGAAATAAGATACACCTTCTTTAAGTTTTTGCATGGGTCTTATAAAAGACACAAGTAGATTTCCAAAGATGCAAGAAAGTAAGGGCTCGGGGTTTTTCAGGATGATGAAATTGAATACTGAATATAAAATTCCGTTTATGAGCTTCCATTCATATTTTAATGAATATTTATTAGGCTAAATAATGATTTTTAAGGAACCTTGCATGAATGCTATTTTTTTTAACATATATTTAAGCATTATTACAGGAGAGGGTGTGAAGTTACAATAGAGCAAACCCTCGAGTGTAATATTGCGATTATACAACTATTACCAACAAAATAAAATGTATAATCAACATGTATTCATACTGTGGGCATTTTGCTCTCAAAATATAAAAGTTTTTTGCTAGTATTCTCTCCGTTTCAGCAGAAATACATGGGATCTGACGTTAACCAGTCCTTGTCAACCAGCCAACTCGGGTTTATCAAAACTGAATAAATACCACACATAGCAACACTGCTTTGCTAGAATATCCGTTGGAAAAAAAATCATTTTTTCCTTTACTTATAGTTAAAGTTCTGCCCACATCTCACTCATTTTTAATCTAACAGGTGCCGTGACAGCGACTCAGCAACACAGCTGATCTTTATCTACAACCAACCTATATTAACAGTTATATTTAAATATAGGCCACTGCTTTCCAGTGTCAGTGCCAGAACAAACATCTGTCTTAACCACAGTTTTTCTTTTATAAAGGCCTGTAAGGTCACAGACCTTTATAAAAGAAAAACTGTGGTTAACATGAATTTGTAGGCCAAATGAACCTTTTTAATATAAACATCTGTCTTTTCATAAACTTACCAGCAGATGTTTTATTTCAGCTGGGGGTGTGTCACTCCTGAACAGAGTTATATAATTTCAACCCCACCTTCCAGGGGCTTTTGCTAATCACCTTTTCAGGTTATTATCAATTTACCTCTGAAATAAAGACGACAGTTTTCAAAGATGTGCTAATTTATTAAATATTTATTTCAGTGTACAGATGCAAACAAACTGACAAATTAATTAAATCAATGGCCTAGGCAACTCATAAGGAATAAACAAATGAATAACGATTAATAGGCTAATTAATAACTGATAACTGATAACATTAACACATTAATAACAAGAAGAAAGTTATAGCCTGCACATCTCTGTGGAAAATCTTACAGGTACTGTGGTGCTGAATCCGCCTTAGCAGGTACTGTCCATGGTGCTGAATCGGCCTCAGCAGGTACTGTCCTTGGTGCTGAATCGGCATTAGCAGGTACTATACTGTCCGTGGTGCTGAATGCGCCTCAGCGGGTACTGTCCGTGGTGCTGAATCTGCCTTAGCAGGTACTGTCCGTGGTGCTGAATCTGCCTCAGCAGGTACTGTCCATGGTGCTGAATGCGTCTCAGCAGGTACTATACTGAATGCCCCTCAGCGGGTACTGTCCGTGGTGCTGAATCTGCCTCAGTAGGTACTATACTGTCTGTGGTGCTGACTCTGCCTCGGCGGGTACTGTCCGTGGTGCTGAATCGGCCTCAGCAGGTACTGTCTGTGCATTTCATTGTCTTTATTATAGAAATTAAAGCTCCGTAAAATTCACGGAGGATCTTGTTTAGCTCTTCTTTACTTACACCTAAGAAATCAGCTATTTTCCCGGTGTTTTTCAGGTACACAGTCTTGTAGACATTTGACGGCCCAAGACGTTGGCCGGCCGCACTGGCTTCATTTCTTTACCTCTCCAGCTGATCTAGCTCTTCTCTCGTCACTCGCATATCTCTTCTTTTTCTCTTCTGTCTTGTCTTCCTCGTTCAACTATTTATCCAAACTTAGGTCGCCAAGGAAATCAAAATTGACAACAAAACGGTCCATTATGCAGACTAACAAAGTTGACAGCGGCTTTTGATGCGGGTTTCAGTGAAACGTTCCATGTTGCCATAGAAACCACACAGACTCGGGCAATAAGATATAGGCGGAGTAATATTTTCAGTGACGAGGTATTTTTCATTTGAGCACGGCTAGCCGTGCTGTCATGCTCATTTGAGCATATTCTAAACGTCTGATTGACCAGTCAGATTGCTCGGTCGGATCTACCTGTTGTATAATTTTTTAAAAAATCTCACGTACCCCCTGGAGTTCCTCCACGTACCCCCAGGGGTACACGTACCCCCATTTGAGAAACTGTGCTGTAGGGTATATGCCCACATCAGCATAAGCACTGACATCTTCTGCTAAAAACACAACCATATAGGAAATCAAGTTGATCATATAATAATGTCCCTTACTGTATCGACCTCGGGAGCCGTGACAGCTATGAAAAACTGTGACACTGCCGTTTGGTTCCTGTTCGTTCTCATGTTTATTCTATGTTGATCCCCTCCTGCATGTTGCTGCACGTCAGCCAATCCACTATAAGCCACACAAAACACTCGCCGACACGTCTTGCAATTTGCCTTGTAGTCGTTGCCTCTGACGCTGTCAGGCCACGGGTTCGCCTCTTCGCATTCATGTCTGTAGGCTATTTTTGCAAACGTTTTTGCTTTTTGGGACGTGGCGGAGTGTCGGGTGTAGCCGACATCTTTAAAACACGCGGGTGCCCTGGTGCGCGCAGTGCCCAGCGTCGGTGTGTGTAACTAGGCAACCCGAGACAGGAGCGGGCGGGCAGGCAGACAATCACACAGAGAGAGACGCAGCCATGGGAGGTGGAGGTCTATCCGCTGTACCGTCAGCTCCTCGCTAAGCGGGTCCTGCCACGATTAAATTAGCTGCCTTTAACATTTCCTGTGTTTTATTTGGTTCATTATTCAGTGTTGATGTGTGCGTGACAGACGTGTATGTGGCATTTATGAAAATACGGGACAAATTGCGCAACATTTTATTGTCAATTTAAGGACTATTACGTATTTTACGGGACGGGTGGCAACCCTATTGGCCATGAAGAACTTATGCAACAAGAGAGAAAGCCAGCCAGAGTTTGCCGACATTTTTCATGGCGATTTCCCGGGGACGCCAAACATAACCACCGCTTCTGCAGCCGTCTTTATCCACTCTGCGTGTTCAGAGGGCGTGTCAGTCAAAGTGTTGCAAAGGCTGTGTGACACCGGGAAGGCAGCAGCTGCACTTTTCTTTTTTCTCTTATTAAAATAGTGAGAGCCTGGTCTCGACCGGTATTGATCAGAAATTCCGACCTCACTCAAGATATTTTCACTCAAGACCGAGTGAAAATGCCGCCGATTCCGAGACGAGACCGAGACCCTCAAAAAGTGGTCTCGAGACCGGTCTCGAGACTGTGGCTCTTGAGCACAATAATAAACAGCAGAGTCTTCAGTCTTCAGACTGTTCATCTGGAGATACAGCTGCTCTCTGCTGTTGTCTCTGGAGATGGTGAACTGGCCTTGGACTGACTGGGAGTAGCGGGTGGTGCCACCAGGGCTGATATAGGCGATCCACTCCAGTCCTTTTCCAGGAGCCTGTCTGATCCAGTTCATGGAATAGCTGCTGAATGTGAATCCAGAGGCTGTGCAGGTCAATCTGTGGGACTCTGCAGGCTTTTTAACCACTGGTTCAGATTGTGTCAGAGTCTGACCATCAACACCTGGCAACACAAAACAGAAAAGCATCACATGCATGAAGTACGGATTTGAATGAAGACGCTGTCAAATCCAGGTGAGTGAAAATGTTGACCTGCCCAGCAGAGAGTTAAAAGCAGCAGTCCTGTCCTATAGCCCATCATGTTCAAGTGTGTGGCCACTGTTGTCTGTCATCCTCTCTGCAGTCACATAAGTAGAGATGGGAGACATCAAAGTTTTGCATTGACTCCTCCTCACAGGGAGGGAGGACAGCACTGCAGTGGATTAGTCTTCACTGTAGAAATGGACAAATTGAATAAAATTTGATTGATGTGACATTTGATGTGATCTGAAGTCAGTAATTTTATCTCACAGTGACTCTTATTTTAAGCTGAAACTAGCCATGTGTAGCTCTGTTGCAGAACCAATAAAGAAAATCTTGTTTCACTGGAGCAAATTTAAAACCTTTTTTCCCCTCAGTTTATTGCTTACTTTTCAATCATTGTCTTTTCTGTGTATCTGTTTTATGAAGTTCTTTCATACAAAAAAAAACTTTGTGTTTATTGTGTTCAGCTCTTCTAATGTAATTCTTTTCTTCTGACTTCTTGAACTTTTAACATTCAAGGACTTTTAAAGCACATGATAGTTCAGCACTATTATTCATGTTATAATTATTGTTGGTTGTTCTTATGTTTTCTTTTTCTGTGTGTGTGTGTGTGTGTGTGTGTGTGTGTGTGTGTGTGTGTGTGTGAATGTGTCTGTGTGCTCTTGAAGAGAATAACTAAAATATTTCAATTGTTTTTGAATCAACAGCCTAGAAATACATCTTCTCACAATGACATACAATTACAATACGTGTGAATTCTTATCAGATTTAATAGCTGAATAGTTGTTACTTGGACAGTATTACTTTTGTTTAGTGATGCTTTGTAGGGGAGTGAGCGAATTAACGTATGAGATGAAGATAATTCATGATTTTGGTGAAGCTGTTAGGTAAAGTCAAACCACTACTGTGTTCAAATACATGATCTTGCATTATCTAAAACAGATTCACAGTATCAATCACCAATAGATAAGATAGATAGATAGATACTTTATTCATCCCGAACGAAATTCACAGTTTATAATTGTTATAATATATTTGTTGCATTACATCGTTATCAAACTGTGTCTGTTAATAAACAAATGAATATGATCTTTGGCTGCATGCTTGTCTGATCTTCTTTCTCCATGTGAGCCACTTGTTTGTAGCTCTGTGTCTCCAGGGGACAGAGTCTCTTGCTCACAGAAACACATGGTATTAAATTAACCTGTGGTGTGAGGCTGCCTCCTCTGGTGGCTTCATGTTCCAAGTGTTCAGGGACTGAGGGGTTTTTGTACAGCTCTACCAATGCTTTGTGTCACTGTGGATCTCTGGCACAATAATACACAGCAGTGTCTTCAGGCTGCACATTCTGTCCAGTTAGAGTCACTGTCTTGCTGGAAGAGGCTAAGGAAATACTGAACTTGTTTTTCAGTGAATCTTTGAAGTATTCATTGCCATAGCTATCTTTATGTCCAATCCACTCCAGTGTTTTCCCTGCAGGCTGTCTGATCCAAGCTGTGGAATCACTAAGAGAATAAGAGACCTGACAGGTGATGGTCAGAGTTTGACCTGGCCGGACAGACAGAGACGCTGGCTGTGTCAACGTGTAACATTTCACACCTGTGGAGGAGAAAATATTAAACATATCAGTGTATTTGACAGTGGAATAATAATAAAGAAGTGGTGCAGTGTGATGATAGAGTGTGTGTTTGTCCCTCAAAGAGACTCACAGGATCCAGCAGCCAGCAGCAGCAGCAGAGCTACAGAGAACATGCTTGGTGTTGAAGGTCAACTGGTGGGAGCTTCTCTTGGTCTGCCTCAGCTGACAGTGTGATATCAAGTGTTTATAGCAGACTAGAAGGAAGTCAGCTTTGCATACAGCACAACACTCACATGACATAAAAGGAGGATGGGTTGTTGTACCTCAAGAATCCGATGTTTGATTCAAGTTTAATTCCTAACTCCTAATTTTCATTATGATACACACTTGTTTCTTTACATGGCCACTTTATTGGCTCCACCTTCACAGTCCAATACAATCCAACTGTTCTGTCATAAAATTTACTTTTATGTTGCCTGTAATGCTCACGTTTTCTTTTTGTCACACTAATAAAGATGTTTATTCAGTTCTATGTTTGGCATTGAGCTCATAATTTGTGGTGCTGTTGTACTTGACTGCAATTTATTGAGAGGTGTTTCTGATGTTCTGTCTCCCTCATGTATATAAGTGGGGAGG
Organism: Myripristis murdjan; assembly: GCF_902150065.1. Lineage (NCBI taxonomy): Eukaryota > Metazoa > Chordata > Actinopteri > Holocentriformes > Holocentridae > Myripristis > Myripristis murdjan. The sequence continues at coordinate 32,782,294 of NC_043987.1, read as the reverse complement.
ACAAAAAAATTTGAAATGCCTCAAAATATAATGCAGTTCAGAAAAATATCTTGGAAAACTACAAACTCAATAATAAACACAAAAATAAATTGACACATTCTCCACAATGTCAACAAAAACTGAGCATTATTAACTTTCTTAAAAGGTAGAATTTATGGCAGAGCTGTTGCATTGAACTGCATTAGATTGTACAGGTAGACCTGATAAAGTGGCCACTGAGTGTATGTTCCCATTAGTTGGCATTCAGACTGACAGACGAGTCAGAAGCTGAATCTAAAACCTCGGACAGTCCCATCGGCTGTGGCTGTTATTCAGAAGATGGACAGGTCGGAGCTACTCTGTCTCCCTCTTGTGGCCAGAGTCAGTAATGCAGCAAAACTGTGAGCATACAGCTGATTCTAACACAGTTACACAACATGTGCTCCTCTGGAGAAAACAATGTTTTATATTAATCACACAAAAAAATACATGTACCGTAAGTTTGTGTAATTATTAGTTTCATGGTATTCAATGAGGGGAAACTATGACAGACTGTTACAATTGGCCGTATAGTTTGATGTCTCTTGTATTATCCAATATATTATATAGTTCAGGACAGCTTGACCGCTAAGCAGAGGACAGATAAAGCAGGAGCCAGATGTACTTTCTCTATCTTGTTAGTTAGGTCTGTGGCATTAGATACACGCCCAGTCAACATTCACACACATAGCATCACACATTCCAGAAACAAGGCATGGACAGTGGTTGGCCTGTCCGTGTCCGGGTAACTGGCCAATTATTCTCGGTTGCGTCTAAATCCAACCTCTGTATGGGGCAGGCCCAGCTCAAGAACATAAATGTGTATCATTTCCTAATATCGGTTGAGATCCTGCGAGAGCTCTGTCACCCTGAGCCCAGCGCTGCCTTACTTTATATGTGACCATAATAAATATTTCATCAGAAAATTGAAGATTGACTCTGGTTTGTTCTTGGGCTTTCAACAAAAGAATCGTTTGATTTTTTCAAACTCTAAGAATAGACAACCAACATGAACATAACCAGGAAGACGGAAATATCCAACATGGAGACCATTTATTTATTTATGTGTGTGTTTGTTTGTTTATCTATCTATTTATCTATTTATTTATTTACATTTACATTAGTTGTCATTCAGCCTCACAGGCGAGTCAGAAGCTGAACCTAAAACCTAAGATGGTCTCATTGGCCGTCCTTGGTTGTTGTTCTGAAAATGGTGTCAGAGGCTGGAATATCACAGAGGGATTGTCTTGTAGGGAAGTGTGTGTGTGTGTGTGTGTGTGTGGTGAAGACCATAGTAAGATACATGCTGCATGTGTACTGGTCCAGGAAGTAACCAGATCATACAACTAGACAAATCAGAATTTGAATGATATTAAATCGTCATGATTTTGGATCTCAATAAGTGTCGATAACATTTAATGTAACAAGAAAGGAAACTAAACATTTATGTCTTGTAAGATTAATCTCCTTTTAACTATTAGTATTAATTTAGGTTTGTTTTAACTGTTTTAATTTTGATGTATTATTTAATTTAATTATTTTTAATTCCATCTTTTCACCATGACATCACATAACATATTTTTTTTCTCAAATTATGTGGAAGTGATGCATTTACCTGTTCAGTTTCATTTTAATTAAATTAAAATAAAACTGAAAATATTGATCATCACAGTGACTATGTGGATGATGATGATGATGATGATGATGATGATGATGATGACGATGATGATGATGATGATGATGATGATGATGATGATGATGTGTATGATAGTGCTGATAGAGTGACAGGTAACACTAATGATGGTCATGATCCCAGACCTGTGACCAGCTGCATACATAGCAGAGCACAATAGTGCACATCACGAGCCTTTCACATGGGAACTAACAAATCACTGCTGCTGAATGCATAGCTATGTCTCCCTCTTGTGGACAAAGTCAGTAATGCAGCCAATCTGTGAGATAGATAGATTTACTTTATTGATCCCAAACTGGGAAATTCTTAAGAGACCACACCTCATGCTAAGACAGTAAAACAACATGTGTTCCTTTGGAGAAAATAATGTTTTATTGTTATGTTATACACAGTCCCTATTATTATTCTCCACGTTTTTTGGCACATATCTGGCCCTTCATACGTTGAGCTAAAATTTTTGTTAAAACTTAAAAAAATCAAAACAAAACAAACAAACAAACAAACAAACAAACAAAAACAGCTTAATGGTGTGATATTTGTTTGTATTTCAATTTTCGAATTATTCAACTTTTTTCTACAATTTTTTCCCCAATGGAATGAATGGTACAGATTCCTTATAATTCAGCATTTTTCATTGTTTTTTTTTTTTTTTTTTTTTTTTTTTTTTAAGCTAGAAACTCCCTACAAACCGGAAAGTATTAAGTGTCCCTTGAATTTTTTTTTTCTTTTCAACTTTTTCATATCATTTTATACTTATATGGTGGGGGCCTGATCATGTGGATTGCACCCCGGCCCGGCCGTGACTTGTTCCGCTACTGGGTCCAGTGTTTTTATTAGAACAGGTGAGTCCTGGGGTCTGTCTCAATCAAAGGCTAGATGACTACTAGGTCGCAGCCTACGGTGCCCACGTAGGAGGCGTCCGACGTAGGTGCCGATATCAAGTTTACTGACACAGTGAACTAAAAGTTTAGTGGGACGGTGTAGCCTGCGGAGGATTCCTACGTCATTATTATCGAGGCTTCCCGAAGCGCATTCGAGTGATGCAGCGTAAAATGCCGAAGTAGGTTTCGGAGGTGTGTTAGTGAACACCTGTGCATCAAAGCCGTTTCACCCTGACTGAAGATGTGTCCAGCAGCACTCAGCACCTCGAGGCCACGAGGCTGACAGCAGAGGATTCTGCTGTTTACTTCTGTGCTCGACAAGCACAGCGACTGAAGACAGTGGAGCAGCTGCACAAAAACCTCCACAGACATTTACCAGAGTGATCTAAATGACTTCTGCAGGGCTTTTGGAGTAAATCACATAATCACCCATCTTTTTTCCTCACAAGTTTAATTGATCAACAATCAACCACTTCACTGAATTGACAAATTATTTTTAAATGTAAGTGCACAGAAATGGCAGGTCATTAACTCATTATATTTCTTTTTCCCCTTATTCATTCACTCTCCCAGTGTCTTGCTTTAGGGTTAGCGTTGATTTGACAGTTTATTGACAAGAGCAAAGCATGACTAGACAGCCTGCAGTATGTTTTTTAGTTTAATAATTTAATTTTTATTCTTTTAATGTAATTTAATTTTGATTACTTTAATACAGAAAACAAACTATAATCACAGTCTGTTTTTTAGTCTTTAAATGTTTTTCCAGGTTGTAGGTCAATATTGTCCAGTGATCATTCAGCTGTAGTCCAGTCCAGCTCAGCCTTGATCTCTTTGATAATAACTTACTGTCATATAAGATTCATTTTTGTGAAGAATTGTTTTGAAATTATCTGAGTTTGGTATTGGTCCAGTTTTTTAATGATTTGATTAATGGTAGATACATTTTTAGATGTTTATGTAAACTCTATCACACTCTACGGTGTGTGTGTGTGTGTGTAGGGGTTAGGATAGTTTAAACTGGGTGGAGTGACATGCTGCACAGTAAAGTGATGTGTCAAGTTCGTTGTTGGTGTTCAGGGGTCCTGTGGTTTTGAACAGACATTAAAGATTGCTCTTTCCAGCGGAAAAGCTGTCACAGAGCTGTTACTTATACACAACCCAAAATAGATTGAATCAAGTAATAGTTAATGTGAAAATTCTTCTAGCATTACTTTATCTTCAAAACACAAATAAGCACACACATCACAGTCTCCTCCCCTCCTCCTGTACAGTATATATGTTTTGTCCTCTCAGTCTCATGTTAGCCTCTCTCAGCTGACTCCACAAATTTCCACCATGACAGCTGTAGAAGGTGTCTTCCTCCTGGCTCTCATCTCAGGTGAGTGAAGCGTACTTGTCTGTATCCAGTGGAGGAAAAGAGGAAAAGAGCTTTGATTGTCTGCTGGCTTCCCACTGTCTAAACTCTGTGTCTCTCTCAGCTGCTCAGGGCCAGTCCCTCACCTCCTCAGAGCCGGTGGTCAAGAGAGCTGGACAGTCAGTCACTCTGTCCTGCAAAGTGTCTGGACTTTCTCTGGCTTGGCTGCACTGGATTCGCCAGAAACCAGGCAGGGGACTGGAATGGATTAGGCGCATTGATAGCGGAACTGGCGCAATATTTGCCCAAGCCGTCCAAGGCCAGTTCAGCATCACCAAAGACAGTTCCCAAAATGCAGTGTTCTTAGAGGTTAAGAGTCTGAAACCCGAAGACTCTGCAGTTTATTATTGTGCTCGAGAGCCACAGTGACACAGGAGCCTGTGAAGCTGTGCAAAAACTGATCCACACTGATCTGTTTACAAAGCACTGAAGCATGTCAGAGCTGTAAAAACACATTCACCAAGAAAACATGAACGCCCAAAAATAATGCAGTTTATTTCGCAATTCACAGGAGGGGTTGTAGCAATCCAGTGTGCCACAATCCAGGGTAAACACTCTTTACTGAAGTCTACTTCAGATGTTTTAAGAATAATTTATTGAAAGAATTTACTCTTACATTTATTTTGACACCTCGCTAGAGTTATTTCCACATAACAGTAAGTCTTGATGGTAGGCCAACAATATATGTCTCCTCCTTTGTACAAAGGAGGCAATAATTATTGCTCAATATCCAAACTTTCCTGTCTGGCAAAAAATCCTGGAATTGAATGTCCAACTTAATGTGTTGTTCTCTAAATATTCAGTTTTGAACTCTCACCAGTCTAGTATCAGACCTATGCATGGTATCATCTCTGCTGTTACATTATTTATAGATGATATTGTTTCTTGTGTGGAAAAAAGCATATTGTTTTCTGACTCTGGACAACATGCTGTTGAAAACCTACAACTTTCTTTTAGTGCTCTTCAACTTGCAGTTGTCAACCTTGAACTAGTACTAAAAGCAAGAAAAACAACGTTCATGCTTGAGTAACAGATATTGATTTTAATAGGCTACATCAATCCACATCCACATCGATCCTCTCTCTTTCACTGAAAAAACACAGTAACAATATAAATATTTTATCATGTGTATCAAATTCCTTCAGTTGCTGAACATTAAAGCCAGTTCCCCTCCTTCATTTGATAATCCTTTGATTTTCTCTCCCTGTGAGGAGGAGTCAATGCAAAACTCTGCTCTCCTCCATCTGTATTTATCTCACTCCAAACTGACAGAGAGACCAAACTGTTGACCAGACAAACTCCAATACTCACCATGGCAGTAGCTACATGTCTCACCTTTCTGATAATATCAACTTTCACTGGTGAATGGCACAAGAACGCTTCACACTTTTTTTCTGTAAAGGATTTTGTTTAGCTCTAATCTCATCCAGCTGTTTTTCTCTCCAGGTGTTTGCAGTCAGACTCTGGCCCAGTCTGAACCAGTGGTGAAGCGGCCTGGAGAATCCCACAAACTGACCTGTACATATGCAGGGATATCAGATGATGCTGCATACATCAGCTGGATCAGACAGGCTGAAGGAAAAGGACTGGAATGGGTTGCCTACATTTCTGCTCCAGGTGGTGGCAATAAACATTATTCTTCATCGGTGCAGAATCACTTCACCATCTCCAGAGACAACAATGTGGACCAGGTGTATCTGCAGATGAACAGTCTGAAGACTGAAGACTCGGCTGTTTACTACTGTGCACGAACAAAACACAGTGATACAGGAGGCCACAGAGCTGGACAAAAACTACTGCATGTGTCGGTGTGAGAGTCAGGAACAAAAAGAGCCTCTGGGCAACCACTTCATCCAGTTTTTTTAATGTCCTTATAAAGCAAATTTCTTTGTTCAACAAATTTTGAAGTGATTTTTTTTTTTTTTTACTCTTCTAGAAAAAAAACAGAATGATCGTCTTCAGCTCTGAAAGCAGCAAGTACAACAACAAAAACTTTCCTAGTTACCACTTGTCATTTGACGACCTTATGTGTGAATCTCCATGTCAGAAATAAGGAATACGTTTAGCCAGACCACTTGACCAGGACCAGCCAAGACTCCTGAAGGTCTCTGAGGTCATGTTTCCACCTTGCATTAACATGTGTCATGGATCATCCAATCACAAGTGGACAGTCCTACGTACAGGTGGGAAAGTGTGTCCTCAATATGTCTTGAGATCTGATCGCTGAGGCCACACCCAGAGGTGGCCTGGAACACATGTGTCCACATCACATTTGGAGTAGCCTACAAACAGACATGTGTCCCAGGCTGCACTGAAGGACCTGATGTCTTCTAATTCCCAGCCCAGCACCTCATGCTTTAATCCAACAGCAGCCCAGCCCGTCAGTTTTCCAATAATATAAATATCCTGGCTGGTTCTGCACAGCTGAACTGTGAGCTGATGGGCCAGATGGAAACTAAACAGAAGGTAGACTGCAAAGCAGCTGGTTAGTGGATAAAAATGCAGGCTGGATACCTTACACATGTTTCCTGCTTCTTCTTCTTTTTTCTTTTTTTTACTTCATCTGTAATTTCTGGCCTTCCGTCCAATGTGTGCTGGAATAGGCTCCAGCAACCCCCCGCGACCCTTGTGAGGATAAGCGGTTTGGAAAATGAATGAATGAATGAATGAATGTAATTTCTGACACACATCAGATCCATAACTAAAACAGCCCTCTACCACTGAGCTCTGATTTCCTGTTCAATCCATTTATTCACCAGAGTTCAGAGTCTGACCGTTCATCATCATCATCATCATCATCATCACTGTCATTGTCATCATCATCACTGTCATCATCATCATCGTCATCATCATAACATTTATTTACACAGCGCTTTTTTAAAAACGGTTTTGCTTGACAACAAAGTGGAGGGGAAATAAAAGAAAACAAGTGCAGCCAGGATATGGGATGATTTATTACATTTATTTTCTTTTATTTCTATTCCAGTAAGGGCATTTCAAATTAAACTTATAAAAGATAGTTTAATAATATTAGGAAAGCAACTCAAATGTTCATGTTAAAGAGGTCTTTGGGAGTGATAATTATAAGTTGTAATGAAACCATTTTGCTTTTTTTCTCTCACTCATGAATCAAATTTGGAAAATTATGGAATAATAACAGTTCATTGTTTTTCAGAATAAGACATTTTCAGCAGCTGTCTGACATTTCCTCAGAGTTTAGAGTCAGAGTTTAGTGTTGTGCACAGCAGTGCCGGCTCTACCTAGGTTGCCCCCACCCCCGACGCCGACAAAAACCTGCCGGTAACCCGCCGGTAAACTACCGCTGCCGGCGCCACTCTGGCCGCTAGCGGCGCCCGTCCAGCAGATGGCGCCCTAGGCAACTGCCTATACCGCCAATGCCAAAAGCCGGCCCTGGTGCACAGCATCTGCTGAGAGCAGACGTGTGGACTTTATGTCTTCCAGTGGAGAGATGAGGGCATGGTTTGGGGTTTGGACACAGTGAAATACACCCATACAAAAACCCTAGGCCACAAAACTTCACATTTTATCCATTATTCTGCTGAAAAAAATAGCAGGAGAAATCAAAATTGCAGTGGAATACACTGCACCTGTTATGTTTGTCATTTTCAGTCGGCTAATTAGTCGTCAGTAGTTATATTTATTATGCAGATCAAAGTGTTGTCTTACAGTGAACTGTAACTTAAAGCATTAAGTGTGAAGAAAAAAAAAGTGCTTTATGTGATACTGAGGGATCAAAATTACCTGCAAAATAACATGGATTTCTTTATATTTTATGCTTTTACCAAGGATTTAAAGCAGTGTTATGGTGCTGAGGGTTTTTGTTCATGCAGTGAATGGAGACGTAGCACTGTGATGCTTTCGACTACTGGGGCAGCGGGACCAAAGTCTCTGTTTCCTCAGGTAAGTCTGTTTTAACATACTATTTCAGTAGCCAGTTTATTATTTTATTTTCAAAAGATATTCCTGATGGGGAAAATAGTTATGTTGCGACCTTTTTAAATTTTTAGTGTGGCTTGAGAGACGGGAAAAGCTTGGCTTACAAACAAGATCTGATTTTCCTCAGCTATTTCTTAGAAAGCAAAAAGTTTTAGTTTTTATGCTTCTGAATCTTGTGGATGAAAGTCTACAGCTGCTGATAGTTTTTCACTTTTAATTTGATTATTTGTTTATATTCATTAGATAAATATGAGACAATTTGTGTAAAATACAGACTGTATCTGAATATCAAACAAACAAACAAACAAACAACAACAAAAATATTATATGACCCATTTTACCAATTACTATGATAATTTGGCTTTAGTACTTTTGCCAAAGCAGCCACTGGTTCTGGATTTTGGCATATCTATTTTTAATCTAATTTAGGTATTAGATCTAAATACAGAGAGTGATAGGGGTCTCACTTGAACAACAGGACATCAAAGACAATATTTAAATAATAATAATATAATTTATTAGTTAATGTTTAAATGAAGTATAATAATATAAATAATTATTTAATATTTTTCTCAGCTGTTACTGAAAAATACACAGCAATAATTTTGTCTTTTAATACAAGAGTAGGCTAAAGCACTTATACTACAAATTACTATACAGATACAGATATACTATACAGATATACAACATGACTATACTATACTATATACTATATACTTTATATACTACTACTATGCTACAATTTTTTTGTTTGTTTAAATTTGATCATATTATTTTATGCAAACAGCAAACATTTAACAGAGAATACCATGAAGGAGAAAGCCAATACAGGTCAGTAAAACAAACAAACAAACACAAAAATAAACAAATACATGAGTACAGAATTTTTATATTATGATATTATAGGATGGTTAAAAAAAAAAAAAAAAAAAAAAAAAAAAAATCCAAAACAACTTTCCAACTGATCTCAGAGAAAAATGCTGAGGCTCCACAAAATGATGCAGTTAGCAGAGAGAATGCATCTGTCCATACAAACAGATAAAATCGATATTGATATTATCATTGATATTGATACTGATATTGATGATATTCTTGTCAGTAAGGAAATGGTTAGAAAGACAAGTAGGATGAGAGACAAAACTGTTGTCATTATTCTTATATTGATCTTGTTGGTGACATATCTGTTTCTTCATTTCCCAGTATTTGCATTTCATGGAAACAGTCTAACAATGTTCTTATTGATAAATCCTGTTCAGCTGTTTATGATTGCATTTCTGTATGACTGGAAACTAATTCAGTGTGATCTTCCACAGACACAGTTGCACCGGTTGTATTCCCTTTGACACAATGTAACTCTGGGACCGGAGAGGCAGTCACTGTTGGCTGTCTTGCCTCCGGCTTCTACCCAGATGACCTAACCTTCACCTGGAAAGACGCCAGTGGGAAAGCCCTGACTGCTGTTCAGTATCCTCCAGTTCTGAATAACAACAGGTACACGGGGGTCAGTTTGCTGCAAGTACAGAGAGCCGACTGGGATTCTTCTGTGTCTTTTCGTTGTTCCGTGGATCATGCAGGAGTCCCCCAAAATGTGGCAGTGCAAAGTATGGTTTGACTTTTAATTTACTAACGTGCCCATGTAATGTCTGGTTAACAGGTCCACATGCATTTCCCTGTTGAAGCTGTTTTATCACTGCAGCTCTTCAGCAGTATTTACCGTTTTCATTTTCCTTGTCTATCTATTGTTTAGCATAAAAGCCTAAAATTCAGTTCATCCACAGGCGGATGAGTTTGTCCTTTACAGGTGAAAATGACTCAAAGAAAAAAATGATGTTAATTGTTAGAATACAGAATAGGATTGTTCATGTCTGCTCTTTCTTCTCCCTGTCCAGAGGTCATAAATCCTCCTGTGGTGACTTTGCAGCCCGTGCCTAATGGAGACACCTACTCCCTAATATGTATGATTGAGGATTCGCCCTCAAAAATCTCGTCAGTCGCATGGAAAAAGAACGAGGAGGAGGTGACACAGGCCACAGGTCCACAGCCTCCACCTTTACAGCCCTCTTCCTTTTCTCTGTCTCCTATAGCGTGATATTCAGCCTGGTCAAGGTAAAGGAGCAGGCTTTTTTCTCTTACAGTCAAACTGTTTGAAGGTTAGCTCTGGAATATGACATCACAGTCTGAATAAACATAAAGTCTCACAAAGTCATTTACAAGCTATAAAATAAGATGTAAAACCCAATTTCAGGCAGTAAAAATGCCAGACAAAAAGTGAAGCCTGCATGTTTTCCCCGTGTTTGCATGTTTTGTTTTGTTTATTTTGCTGACTCCTCTGATTTCCTCCGGTTCCAAAGATAAGTTACTCAGGAAGACTGGACACTCTACATTGCCATACATACATTGCCCCTTGATCCTGAAAGGAAAAACACATAGAATTAATTCAGCTTAGTAAAATGAATGACAGCATTTATTCATGAAATAAACACCCAAATAAAGTTACAATCAAATATGAATGTGTGTTTTTAATCATTTGATATCTTTTTCAGATGAAGAAACACTGAAATGAAGAGGAGTGAATGGATGCATGACATACATACAGTTCTACTTCATATTTCACAGCTCCTCCTAAAAAAATTCCTTTTGTGTGCACAATTTAATTTTAATTGAGCTGCTGTAATTGTCATTTAAAAAGAGAAATATTGGCTTCCTAAAACAAAAAAACAAAAAAAGAAAAAAAAAAAAAAACTGAACATAATATCTAGCCATTTGCACTTCTGTCAGTCAAAATGTAAAATTTAGTATTAAAATATTTGGCAGGTTTATTCGAATTCACAAATAATGATGACATCATTCCAAAATGCATTTCCTGTGCATCATGTCATTTTATGAAAACATTATCATTTTCATCAACCTGTTCTCTTTATATTGTTGCAGTGTTACAATATGTGTGGCATATAATGTTTTTGCCTTTTTCTTTAACCAACTTTTGTCACAAGTCAGTGAACATGTAAAACAAGTCAGTATCACTTCTGTTAAAAGTTGAGCTAAAAGGGACTTTCAGTTTTCTGTGGTTTCCAAAGAAATCGTCTTTAGAGAGTCACTCCCCCCTCTCTCTGTACCTCTGGGACCACACCTGGGAGAGTGAAACTTTCTAGAAACTGTCAGACTTGCAAATAACCTTCCTCGAAGAAGACAGACACCTTTTTTGGGCGCAATGGACTAAAATATTGTGTTTTGTGTAAACAGTCAAAACTGTACACTGATCACACACCAAAATAACACAAAACACAAAACAGCCCACAAATCCCCTGAAAAGCTGCTGTGTTGTGAAAGGCTTCATGCTTTTTACTTTGCTTAAAGAACATTTCCATACACAGGAGTACTTATGATCTCTGTGGTGTTTTTTTTTTTTTTTTTTTTTTTTTTTTTTTTTGGTATGAGCTCATAAATTAAACAAACAAACAAATGACCAAAAAGACATTCAATAAATCTAGTGTGTGCAAGGGATGGTCTAAAAGTAACAGCAGCCAAATACAGTAAAAAACAACTTCAAGGACTAATACACAACCTTTTTTCCCAGCAAACAGGTCACATCTGAACAGAAAGCCTTAAGTGAACGACCAGTTACAGAAGATGAAATGTCTGTGGCCCTTAACTCCTCAAAAGCTTTTAAAAGCCAAAGCGAACAGGGAATACCAGCTGGATTCTATCAAACTTTTCATCTCCACGATAAAGATCATATGTTGGCATGTTTTAATTGTTTGTATATGAAAAGGGAGCCAGCAAAAACTCAACAAGAAGGGCTGATTTCACTCATTTTAAAACAGGAACACAACACGGAATATAAAAACCCGACTTGCAAGATCAGTCAGGATTTGTGAAGGGGGGAAGTCTATATGATAACATTAGACAGACTTTAAAGATAATAGAGTTGTATGATAGAATAGAAGAACCTGGTACAGTTTTTATTGTAGATCTCAAAAAGGCCAGCTGGGACCGTATTACACTGATGATGACGTTACTGTTTATTTGTTTTTTTTCATGCGCGTATGTGTGTGGTTGTGGGTGTATCATTACATCTTAAATTATCTGTGTTGATGATTGTGGTGTGTGCATATATTATATGTGTATATGTTACTCATTGATATTGTGATTTCCATGATTTTTTTTTTTTTTTTGAGGGAATAAATTGAGTCTAATGAGCTCTATCCTTTACTGGTAGAATATCCTGGTAAAATCTGGACAAATTTAGAGTTGGTCTAATTGGTACAGAGGTTATGAGGAGCCAAGTGTTGGTAAGTTCTCATTTTTTTAGGAGTGTTTGATGTTTCACTGAACATTTGTACCCTCTACCCTCTTGCTTGTCACTGCTGTTAGTTTCCAGAAGCCCTCCAGTGCTGTGCTCCTCAGTGAGACAGCTGAGTTGAAATGGGATGTGATCATGAAAATACAAAGTTAGTGTGGCATTTGTAGCAGTTATAATTTCTATTTTTGCTGCTATGAAAACTCTCCTGCACCCTCAGCAGATGTCGTCACAGCATCCTCAGCGTTTGCAACCTTCTTATAGATGTTATAAGCATTCTGGGAGACAGGGCAGTCAGCAGCCAGACACTGGACCTGCTCCACCAGCTGCCCCCTCAGCCTGAGGGCTCAAGGAGAGGATGGGGGTCTGCAGCACTCTCCTCCTACCACAGGACAGCGCCTTTGCTGTGGAGATGTAAAGTTTCAGTTTAACTTGGTTTGATCCAAGAAGTGAGGGTGTTGACGTGCTGCACTGACCACACTACACACACACACACACACACTCACTGCAGACTGTTTTGGGATAGCTTTGTGCAATTGTGTCCTGATCAGGTGTTGCCAAACTCTATAATAAAAGACTTTCAGCTCTTCGAGGAAAATGCTGCAGTCCCAGCTGAAAATGTGGAACACGTTTGGTTAACAGTATCGGTGCAGTGCTTTCAGTATCGACTGACTTTGTGCCCCATGTGCTGGTACATTTATTTTTAGCCTGTATTACTTCTTCGATCACTAATGGTGCAACAATTTCATCTCAAGACCAAACTGACTCTTTTTACTGAGGGTGCAGTTAACAAATCTGGAGTTACAAACATATCATTTGTGGGTGCTGTTTGTAAATCTGTGCAGATTCACCGACTGTACTTGTAGCTTTTCTATTTCTCAGTGTTCCCTGACAGAGTCATAGAGCAAGAAAGGAAAGGGCAAAATCCTCAGTATCAGACAAGATCTTAGAAAAAAAGCTGTAATATTAGGGCATTTGGTCATTCAAATGGATTGTAATATTATTCTCTATTAAAAGTAAAGTTATAGACTTTTCAAACTAGTTATTGACTAGATGAAGCCTTTTGAAAATGAGTGATTTAGCGCTGTGCTATGGTGCTTTTGACTCCTGGGGGAAGAGTACAACAGAAACTGTTTCATCAGGTAAGAATTGTCAACTTAAATAACCATTATACAACACGTAGATCCGACCGAGCAATCTGATTGGTCAATCAGACGTTTAGAATGTGCTCAAATGAGCAATTGAGCACGGCTAGCCGTGCTCAAATGAAAAAAAACCTCTTCACTGAAAATATTACTCCGCCTATCTTATTGCCCGAGTCTATGTAGTTTCCATGGCAACAAGAAACGTTTGTCTGAAGCCCGCATCCAAAGCCGCCATCACCTGTTAACCTGCAGAATGGATAATTTTATTATAAATTTTGATTTATTTGGTGGCCTAACTTTCGATGAATGGCTCAAAGAGGAAGACAGAACAGAACAAAAAATGGAGAGATACAAGCCAGTGACAAACGAAGAGCTGGATCAGCTGGAGAAGTCCAGAAATGAGGCCAGTACGGCCCGGTCAACGTCTTGGGCAGTAAAATGTTTCCAAGATTACCTTTCAAACACCGGGCAAAGAGTAGATTTTTCCACTGTGAGTAGAGAGGACATGAACAAAATCTTGCGAGAGTTTTATGGAGCTGTGAGGAACAGCCAGGGCCAACACTATGCAATTGGCAGCTACATCGGATTAAGAGCCGGGATTAACCGTTATATGAATGATCCACCTCTTAGTCGGGCATGGTGTCTCATGCAAGACACTGAGTTCACTAGTTCTAACAACGTCCGCAGTGGACTCATCAAGACTCTCCGAAGAGCAGGTCATGACCTTTCTGATGACCTTGGCTGCGTCCCAGTTCAGTGCAACAAGACTGAAAGCAACGCAGGAAAATCTGAAGTCTGCTATTTCAGATCACTGCAAGAGGGAAAACCATCTAATGAACTGGGACGCAGCCAAGGTCATCAGAACGGAAAGCAACAGGCTCCATCGGTGGATAAAGGAGGCGGTTGAAATCAGGAAGCGGGCCCCAAAGACTGTCAACTGGGATGAAGGAGCCTACCAACTTTCCCACACCTGGGACACAGTCCTGCAGGGCCACCCCCGGTCGTTCAGCAGACCACCAGACGGCAGAGGGCGCCCCGCCCCTGGACACCGCCATCCCATCACTTCAGGTGGGATGGCAAAATCCATATAATACATCACAGAAGACGTCACACCAACATCACGTGACACCTCTGATGAAGGCTGCAGAAGCAAGGTAGCTGAAACTTGTCAGGTACAAACAATTCACCTTACAGGCCTTTATAAAAGAAAAACTGTGGTTAACATTAATTTGTAGGCCAAATTAACCTTTTTAATATACAACCTGTAAATAACTGGGATATGAAAGCTGCAAGACAAAGCTGCCATGGGCTTCTCTTTGTTATCACTCATGTTAAAATATTCTGTCATGTGGAATCAAACTTTTATTTCAATATCCTCATGAGAAATATTTTTCTTTTCCTCAGCCACATCAAAGGCCCCTAGGGGAGACTGGGGTAAGTTGAGCCAAAGGGTAAGTTGAGCCACCCCCTGTTGCTAGGAAACGGTAAAAAACATTGATCATTTGACCAAATATTTAAGAGGAAGGCATCATTTCATGGAGTCTGTGAAGGTAAGAACCACATGGGTAAAGTGGTTAGACATTTATTTCCAAAAAAACATTTTTTACTCTTGAAAGTGAATTCAGTCTATCATCAGTTTCCTGAGAATTGTGTTAAGATCAAAACAGATCATTTTAAATTTGTTTGATACATCAGTTGTGGTATCTATGAGCTACAACATGAGGTCATAAACCTAGCATAAAAGTGCACCATTTTAGTTTTGGGGACTAAAAAATTCAAAATGGTAACTCTGGGGTAAGTTGAGCCATTTGGCCAGGGGTAAGTTGAGCCACCCCAGGAACAGCTGGAGAAGAAGTGTAGAGGCAGAAATGTCGGAGAGTGGGCTCAACTGGGGAGAGCTTGAGCAAAAAGCCATGAACAGGGTGAAATGGAGGATATTTGTCAGTGCCCTATGCACCCAAGAGGAGCAAAGGGCTTAAGTCAAGTAAGCCCCATACACTTAATAAGTGTATTTTGGCTGTAGCCTAAATGTCTTAAATATTAAATAAATATGAAATGTTGAATGAACGAACAAATGAATGAATGAATGAATGAATGAATAAATAAATATTAATTATTTATTAAGTGTATGGGGTAAGTGTATTTTGGTTCAATGTTCAAATGTGTTACGTTCATATGTTCATAACTGACCTTACTGTCAGCAAGGACACCAAGAAACTAGTGTTCTAGTGTTTTCTTTCCAAAAACACAGCTGTTAATGTTCTCTTCCCAAGCGCACTTTAAGGCCTGTTAAAACAGCTGTTTATTGTACCTGTTGAATTGTGTTTAATAAATAAAAATACACATGAATGTGAAGAAGTGACTGTTATTTAGGGAGGGAGAAGGTGAGGGAGGGGTGGGATGGAGGTGGGGAGGAAGGTGGGGTGGGAGTAGGGATACGGCTCAACTTACCCCGCTCCTATGCTCAACTTACCCCATACACGGGGTAAGTTGTGCCACGAGACCACTTTTTTTGGACATACTATATTATAGAAACAGTTATTTTTACACTCATTCTGTTTGTTTGAAGAGATGCACAACATCCTGAAATATATGCAGATATATTAGTTAGTGACAAAACTATGATTGCCTTGATGTAGTGATCCTAAATATGAAAAATGGCTCATCTTACCTCAGTCTCCCCTACTGTGTTTCCTCTGGTACAATGTGGTTCTGAGACGAAAACACGGTGACTGTCGGTGTCCTCGCCACCGGCTTCACGCCCGCCTCCCTGACCTTCAGCTGTGCCACTGCCAGCGGGACGAACCTGCCCGACTCTCTTCAGTACCCTGCAGTTCAGAAGGACAGCTACTATTCAGCGGTCAGCCAGATCCGAGTGAAGAGATCAGACTTGAAACAAAACGTTAGCTGTACCGTGAACCATCCAGCAGGATCAGTTAAGGTCCCCATTCCCAAACCAAAGCGTAAGATTCACTTCAACTTTTATGTACATACTTAGTCAATCCAGAAACTAATTAACTTGTTTGAAATTTGGTATACTTTTTAATAATTTGAGGCAATATAGAAATGTATGCATTTTTAGTCACTGCAGTTTCAAGTAGGCTAAATCATAATAATAAGTCCTAACTGGTTTGGTTATTATTATTATTGTGATTATTATTCTATAGCATCAGTTCTTGTGCATCTGTTGAAGATAGTTGGATGACCTAACCTCTATTAATTAATCACAATGTGATAATATCTTGTTAATTATTTGTAATTTTTCTACTTTGTCTCCCCCTTGCTTTATAATTTTGTGACGTTATGTCCCTCCAGAACCTTTTGTAACTTTAAGGTTTTTTTTTTAACATATCCACAAAGGTACCATACTAATTTGTTATATGACACATGAAAATAGCATAAAAGCAGACACAAAGTACAGCATGATCATTCTTAATTGAATGTGACTGCAGTTATTACTAAATCAAACAGCTTCTCATATCTATAAATATTATCATGTGTTGAGTCAGTAGCAGGTACAGAGTTCGGTGGAGAGGCTTGAGCTTGCACTATGCAAACTGACTTGTTGGCTCAGTCTAGTTTATTTCCTGCTCTTCTATGTTCTCTACACCTGGCTAATACATTTTATGGCAATATGTTCTACTTGCCTCCATCTACTTTCATAACCTGTGTTGTTTCCAATCTGCCTGCCTGCACTTTTACTGTCTTTCAATGAACGTTCACGGCTCAGAAAATGTCCAGTCAAAGGTTGGTTTCCACTTGTTGGCTTCCTGTACAGTCAGTGTCTATGCAGAAGAGAGTACTAAAGCTCTAGTCCTTGTAAAGGTCATTGACAGTGGTGTCATGGCACACATTCTGTGGCCTCAAATTCATTCTTTTTTGCACCACCTGGTGGCGGTTTGTGATATAAAACAATATTGACTTTTAAGTGTTTTCTGAGTGGTCAGTTCAGATCACATGACTCATAGGCTAGAAGTCAGCCAGGAAAAGTGAAACTTAAAGTGAAAATCTTTCCATGCGGTCAGACAGAGAGCTCCTCTCTTTGCTTGTAAGTTCATACTTTTTCAGTGTTTTGTGCAAATAGACATCCATATAATTTGAAATTCATGCTTTTGAGTTAAAACAAACTACACTGTGATTATTTAATTTGCTAAGCATGCTAAGGGTAAAAGTTAAAAATGTAAGCCAAGCTAAATGTAGTTTCTTGTTGTAGCAGGTGCACATAAGCAATATAAATTCATTTGTGCTGTATATGTTTGTAACTAAAGCGATGTAACTTTGTGTTTATTTCAGTTTTACATAAAGAATGGAAAGAAGAGAAACTGTGTTCGACTCTCTCTGAATCCTGTCTGTAAGCTATCTGTCAGTGGTGCGTAGATGACACGCGTATCAGGGACAGAATAAGTGGCGAGCTCTTTTTTCTGTCTGACACTCACTGTGTGTTTGAGCAGTTCCATATGTACACATATTACAGTTTCATAAAGCTTCATGACAAGTCGGCCAAGGTTTATCTCAACTGCTGCACCTTGTTCATCTCTGCTTCTGCACATTTGTTATTCCCTGCTTCTGCATACATATATTTGTGTATGTTTGTTTTTCAGCCGTGTATCATAAGGAACCAACTCTTAGTGTTGGGCTTCTCTCCCGAGGATGAATCGAAGGGTTCCTTCTCCTGCTTTGCCATTGATTTTTCACCGGAACACATGAGATCAAATGGCTGAGAAATGGACAGGAAATCACCAACCCAATACCTGCTACTTATGGCAGACATACCGAAACTGCAACTGTTTACAGCACAGCCAGCAATCTCAAAGTTGAGGGAAGTGATTTGACTGATGGCGACACATTTACATGTGTGTTTGGAGGACCCAAGATAAATATGAACAAGTCTGTGACCTCTAAAGGTGAGTAAATTATCATTGTTGTTAATGCAATTCCAGTAGTCAAGGCTTCATAGTCATGAAAGTTTAGTAAATGCTCATCATTTCCTCCCACAGAAGGACCAGCACTTTGCACTGTTTGCCAACCTGAACTGGACATAAAAATCAAACCAATCTCAATGGAGGACATGTTTCTAACAAAAACGCTGAGCTGATCTGCGAAGTCACTCCTAAAGAGAAAGTGTCTGTTGAGTGGCAGGACGAGAATGGACAAGTAATAGTTGCAAGCAGAAACCTGAGTGAAAGCAATGGGAAAAGCAAATTTGCCATAATTGACGTCCTGTATGAGGAGTGGAGCAAGGGGATAGATTACATCTGTGTGGTTGAACATCCAGGTTTGTTCAGGCCTCAGACGAAATCTTATCGAAAGAGTGGTAAGCAAAGTTTCATTATTCTGCAGTTGTGCATTAAAAGTCTGTTTGAGAGCCGTTGACCGATCTATGTCCATGATGGTCATGATGATCATGGATGTGGGTGAGTGTTGTTTATGAATGCTTCTTGTAGAAGAAATGTTGTATAACAGCTGCTCTCGTCTGTGCCAGGAGGGCCTAACTCTTCTGTCATGCTTGCAGGAGAAGTGCCTCAGTGTCCATCAGTTTTTCTGCTGCCTTCAGTTGAACAAATTCGAAATAACATGGTGACCCTGACTTGCTATGTGAAAGACTTCAAACCCAAAGAGATTGAGGTGTCTTGGCTTGTTGATGATGTGGCACCAGCTTCAAATAAATATGCATTTAATACCACAAACCTGGTAGAAAACAACGGAGTCTACTCTGTCTATGGCCAGCTATCGTTCAGCCTTGAGCAGTGGAACAGCAGTGAAGCGGTGTATAGCTGTGTAGTTTACCATGAATCCTTGATGGACACATCCCGAGTCATTATGAGGTCCACAGTGAGGAGAATGGCTGAGAAATCCAACACGGTCAACCTCAACATTGACCTCCCTCAAACTTGCAAGGCCTAGTATAATTTGTACTCATCAAAATGTTAGAACTAGTTACAAATTGTTGTATTTTGATTAATTTTGATATGAAAGCTCTGATCCATAATTCTTTGTTTGTTTGTTTTTTCTTCTCAGGTCAAATGAAAAAAAAAAAGAAAGAAAAAGGAATGTGGTGACTGTCTGTGTAAAAGGTTGTGAGAAGTCACCAAACAAAATCTGAGAGGTGCCTGAGGATGTAAATAGTTATAAGATATTTACATTTTCAGTGCCTTTCCTTTCCTGGCATGAGCAGGCTTCACAGCTGGTGTGTGTGATGCACCATTGCTCAGTGTCATGTTTGACTTCTGTATTTCAGGAGCTTTTTTTGGGACCTTGGTGTTACTTGGTGCTTCTGCTTGCTGCCTGTCGTGATCGCTCTTCCCTGTCCTGCTCTAACATCTGTGCAACACATCCTGCTCCATCTCCACCTGACTTTAAGCACCAGCCAGTGTACAAGTACAACTCTGCCATCTAGCCAAAGTACAGGGATATTACACCTAGGGTTGAAACAGCAGAGCTGTTAATTGTTAGAATGCAGTATAGGATTGTTCATGTCTGCTCTTTCTTCTCCCTGTCCAGCGGTAACTCGTCCTGCGGTGACTTTGCAGCCCGTGCCTAATGGAGACACCTACTCCCTAATATGTATGATTGAGGATTTGTCCTCAACAATCTCATCAGTCACATGGAAAAAGAACGAGGAGGAGGTGACACAGGGCAAAATATCTACAGCTAGAGGCAGCGACTCACTTATCAGTGTCCTGACAGTCGACAAGACGGACTGGGAGAGTAAATCTGTCTTCAGCTGTGAGGTTCCTCATCCTGGAGGACCGATTACCAAGAAGACTTCCAGTGGTACAGTATTACTGACATTGTCACATGCACATGTCTCATATTGAGCCGATAGTGAGCAGGCAATGACATAAGATTCCTCTCTGCTCAGACGTAACTGCTAAGACTTCTGCTTTGGTTTGGTCTTCCAGTTTAGTGAATTCTTCTTACCCCCTTTTCTCTGTTCCTCTCCTTCATGTAGCTTTCATCACAGTGAAACTAAACCCTCCAAATGCAAAAAAGCTTTTCTCAGACAATGAAGTAGAGCTGGACTGCACCATCACAGGAGAGGACAAAAACATTGTATCTAAAACTATAATCACCTGGAAAATTAATGACAACAGTTATACCAACAATATCACTGTCAAGAAAGACAGTGAGAAGAGTAAAACCAGTAAACTGCTCCTAAGCTTGCAGGACTGGAGAAGTGTAAGAAAAGTCGGCTGTTTTGCTTACAAGGAAGAAGGCATGGCGCCAGTCACTCAAAATCTCACTGTCCACCAAGGAGGTATGTTACCAAACACCACAGACAGAAGTTACTAATTTCAGCTGAAATCTTTTTCTCACTGTGTTGTGGAGAAATCTTGAACTCTCAAGGACAAGTCAACTTGATACACAAATGTGTCTTATTTATGCAGACGTATTTGACACATATTTGTCCGTGACACAAAGCACATTGAACTGCTTTGTTATGATATAGATGTAAACTTTGACTTGAGTTGACATAGAAATACTGGAACTATCTTGTTTCATTCTATTTCAAAGCGCCAGATAAATAGGTCTTATGGTAAATTCTATGTGTCTTTCAGGTGAAGCCACGATTAAACCTGTAGTCCACGTTCTCCGAGAAGAAGACATACCTAAGGGAGAATCAGTCGATAAGGTCACTCTGGTGTGTCTGGTGTCCAGCACCTCGCAGTCTGACTACTATATCACCTGGAGTGAACAAGACAGAGGTCAGGTTTTAGACTTCCAAGATGGTATCGACTCCCCCCCACAAAAGACCCAGAATGGCTACTCCGTCACAAGTGTGTACACCACCAGCAAGAAGAAGTGGGACGACAAGGTCATTTTCACCTGCAAAGTCTGGCCCGCTGGTGCCAGCACCTTCATGAAGTCAGCAGGAGTGCAGGGTAAAGCAGTTGTCTGTTGAGTGGAGTCAATTCAGCTTTAAATGTTGTGTTTTGCAGTGTGTTCCTCTGTGTGTCTGCGTGCACCCCGTGCTGTGGAAAGTGTGCCCTCTGCGGCAGCAGCAATCTGTGACTTTGTTAACATGACAGTCAGCGCGTCAGCTGAGTTTTGTTTGTCATCATATTGTGTGCTGTTACATTAGAGTCTCTTGTGCAAGTGAACGCCCTGTCTTTATCAAACTGTCTTGGCTTGCAAAGTGTGTTTCAATAAATGTGACTGCATAGAATCACCTTTGTTCTGTGTTCATGAATGAGTCCAAACATGAAAAAAGCAAGGAAGGGCAAATCAGCCCTTTTTACTAAAAGTTGTCAGCAGAGGACAAAAATGAACAAACATACAAAAATAAATAAATAAATAACAACACATTTGTTTTCTGTCCTGATGCCAGCAAATATTGATTATGGGCTTATTATATTAGGTTATGGGCTGTAAGCACACATAGAAACATACTTTTGTTTACAGTAGCATGTATGTTATTTTAGTCTTTGATGTAATATTTAGTAGTCTATGAGTAAATCCTAAAGGGGGAAAATTACTCTCCAAATGTTGACACTGGTATTGAAAGACAGTGGTCAAAATGTGATAACTTTACAATGGGCACACATGTTGCTGCATACTCCCACACACACATACACACTCCAACACAAGCACCTATGTGTCATCTAACTGCCTGCCTTCTTCCACTCAGAAACCTCTCCAGGGTCAGGTGAGAGTTTTCCTCAGAGCTGCCTGCAGGGTGGTGTGGCACCCTGGACATTTTAGGGGTAAATGTTCATGGCAGAGTTCATCGTTTGTGTTACTGACTTTCAGTAAAAAAAGAATTTCAGTAAAATGCTGTGTTTAACTCAGATTAATATTTTGTTGGTGAACACAGGTGGCCATTTCATATTGATTATCATTGCCAGGTGGATTTATTTTCAGTTGTTTACACTGTTTATTAAATAGATCTGAGTCATATGTATAGTAGAAGCACAAAGTAGCCTACTCATAATGGGCTTATTGAATTAAACTGAGTCTTGGTAGAAGCTGGAAGTAACAATGAAACAAAAACACAACAAAAACGGCTGTAAAGACAACAGATACGAAAGCCATTACTAAACTGTGTTTTTGATGTGATTGCAGAATAAAATCATCTGGCACCTGGATGTCATGAGCCTCATTCAGTGTGTAACAGTGGCATGGAGGAGGATGAGTTCAGCAGCCTGTGGTCCACAGCCTCCACCTTTATAGCCCTCTTCCTTTTCTCTGTCTGCTATAGCGTGATATTCAGCCTGGTCATATAGATAGATAGATAGATAGATAGATAGATAGATAGATAGATAGATAGATAGACTTTATTGATCCCAACCAGGAAAATTCTCGTGTTACAGCAGCATTAGTAGAAACATATAATAAAGTTAAGTAAAATAGAATAAAGACTAAATATATACAATAAAGACTATAAAGACTAAAAACTAAAAACATACAATAAGGGCTAACCTAAGAATATGAGATATTAGATGTGAAATATACAGATGGTAATGAATATGAACTATACAGATGGAATTGAGGTATACAGATGATTGTAATAGATAAAGAAAGTTAGCATGAAACCACGAAACCAAGAACCAAGTGGCAGAACCCGACACCCGGTACTGGGATCCAGGAACTCTCAGACATGATTCGGCCTCTTATGGAATCACCACTTCCCCTCCAGTCTGAAAAACAGTGTGAATGTGTATTAACCTAGGATGTAATATGTAAATAATAAATAAACAGTTAAGGTGCT
This sequence comes from Myripristis murdjan, assembly GCF_902150065.1. Taxonomy (NCBI): domain Eukaryota; kingdom Metazoa; phylum Chordata; class Actinopteri; order Holocentriformes; family Holocentridae; genus Myripristis; species Myripristis murdjan. The sequence continues at coordinate 32,759,177 of NC_043987.1, read as the reverse complement.
GGGTAATGTATAATAATAAACAGTTAAGGTGCCGAGTAGTGGAGTGTTAAAAACAGAACTATACAGCAGACAGTTGTGAGTCTCTGTCTGACAGATGTGATTTGTTGTACAGTCAGATGGCTTGTGGCAGGAATGATTTCCTGTATCTGTCCCTTCGACAGCGGAGCTGTAACAGTCTGTTGGAGAAGGAGCTCCGCTGTCTGTCCAGTGTGTGGTGGAGAGGGTGGTCAGGGTTATCCATGATGGATAGCAGTTTGTTCAGTGTCCTCCTCTCCACCACAGCCTCCACGGTATCCAGTTTGCAGCCAATCACGGAGCCAGCCTTCCTGATCAGTTTGTTGAGTCTGTTGGTGTCGCTGGCTCCGATGCTGCTCCCCCAACAAACCACGGCGAAGAAGAGTACGCTGGCCACAACAGACTGGTAGAACATCTCCAACATCTTGCTGCACACGTTGAAGGATCTTAGCTTCCTCAGGAAGTAGAGTCTTCAACTCTTCTAGGAAGGCTTTCCACAAGGTTTAGGAGTGTGTTTATGGGAATTTCTGACCATTCTTCCAGAAGTGCATTTGTGAGGTCAGACACTGATGTTGGTCGAGAAGGCCTGGCTCTCAGTCTCCGCTCTAATTCATCACAAAGGTGTTCTATCTGGTCGAGGTCAGGACTCTGACTGTGCAGGCCAGTCAAGTTCTTCCACACCAAACTTGCTCATCCATGTCTTTATGGACCTTGCTTTGTGCACTGGTGCGCAGTCATGTTAGAACAAGAAGGTGCTATCTCCAAACTGTTCCCACAAAGTTGGGAGCATGAAATTGTCCAAAATGTCTTGGTATGTGCTTGGTATGAGTTCCTTTCACTGGAACTAAGGGGCTGAGCCCAACTCCCGAAAAACAAGCCCAGACCATGATCCTCCCTCCACCAAACTTTCCACTTGGCACAGTGCAGTCAGACAAGTATAGTTCTCCTGGAAACCGCCAAACCCAGACTCGTCCATCAGATTGCCAGATGAAGAAGCGTGATTGGTCACTCCAGAGAACACGTCTCCACTGCTCTAGAGTCCAGTGGCGGCGATGCTTTAGACCGCTGCATCTGACGCTTTGCATTGCGCTTGGTGATGTTGAGGATTGCATCGCTGCTTTTTGCAGATGATGTGGTCCTAATGGCATCATCAGTATGTGACCTTCAGCACTTACTAGACCGGTTCTCAGCCGAGTGTGAAGCAGCTGAGATGAGAATCAGCACCTCTAAATCTGAGGCCATGGCTCTCAGCAGGAAACTGGTGGAATGTCCACTGCAGGTCAGGAATGAGTTCTTACCCCAAGTGAAGGAGTTTAAGTATCTCGGGGTCTTGTTCACGAGTGAGGGAACATTGGAACGTGAGATTTGCCGGAGAATCGGAGCAGAAGGGGCGGTATTGCGTTCGCTGCACTGCACTGTTGTGACGAAAGGAGAGCTGAGCCAGAAGGCAAAGTTCTTGATCTACCGGTCAGTCTTCATTCCCAACCTCACCTATGGTCATGAGCGATGGGTCATGACCGAAAGAACAAGATCGGATACAAGTGTCGGAAATGGGTTTTCTCAGGAGGGTGGCTGGCCTCTCCCTTAGGGATAGGGTGAGAAGTTCAGTCATCCATGAGAGACTCGGAGTAGAGCCGCTGCTCCTTTGTGTGGAAAGGAGCCAGCTGAAGTGGTTCGGGCATCTGGTAAGGATGCCACCAGGGCACCTCCTAAGGGAGGTTTTCCTGGCACGTCCAGCTGGGAGGAAGCCACGGGGCACGTCTAGGACCAGGTGGGGAGATTATATCTCCACACTGGCCTGGGAGCACCTCAGTATCCCCCAGTCAGACCTGGTTGATGTTGCTAGGGAAAGGGAAGTTTGGGGTCCCCTGCTGAAACTGCTTCCTCCGTGACCCGGCTTCGGATAAGCGGTTGAGGATGAGATGAGATAAGGCTTGGATGCAGCTGCTCGGCCATGGAAACCCATTCCATGAAGCTCTCTACTCACTGTTCTTGAGCTAATCTGAAGATCACATGAAGTTTGGAGGTCTGTAGCCATTGACTCTGCAGAAAGTTGGCGACCTCTGCGCACTATGTACCTCAGCATCCGCTGACCCCGCTCGGTGATTTTACGTGGCCTACCACTTGGTGGCTGAGTTGCTGTCGTTCCCAGTGGCTTCCACTTTGTTATAGTACCACTAACAGCTAATTGTGGAATATTTAATAGCGAGGAAATTTCATGACTGGACTTATTGCACAGGTTGCATCCTATTACATTACTATTACAGCACCACGCTGGAATTCACTGAGCTCCTGAGAGCGACCCATTCTTTCACAAATGTTTGTAGAAGTAGTCTGCATGCCTAGGTGCTTGATTTTATACACCTGTGGCCATGGTAGTGATCGGAACACCTGAATTCAGTGATTTGGATAGCTCAGTGAATACTTTTTGCAATATAGTGTACATTTCCCCTTGATCCTATATCTTTTTCAGATGAAGAAACATTGAAATGAAGAGGAGTGAATGGATGCATGACATACATACAGTTCTACTTCATATTTCACAGCTCCTCCTAGAAAATTCCTTTTGTGTGCACAATTTAAATTTAATTGAGCTGCTGTATTTGTCATTTAAAAAGAGAAATATTGGCTTTGTAAAAAAAAAAAAAAAGTAAGCATAATCTCTAGCCATTTGCACTTCTGTCAGTCAGAATGTAAAATTTAGTTGTAATATTTGGCAGGTTTATTCGTCTTCACAAATAATGATGACACCATTCCAAAATGCATTTCCTGTGCTTCATGTAATTTTATGAAAACATAATCGTTTTCATCAACCTGTTCTCTTTATATTGTTGCAGTGTTACAATATGTGTGGCATATAATGTTTTTGTCTTTTTCTTTAACCAGCTTTTGTATATGTAGGTCTGTGTTTTTGCAGTTTTGAATGTAAAACATGGCTTATTTTACAGTAAACTTCCTGTCATGCTTGTGATTTATTGTCTTGGGGTTTTTTGTTATTGCTAGGATTGTTTGTGTTTGACTTGTAGGTGTAACCTTGTATTATAAAAACACTAACTGCATGATAAGTGTGATATACACACTAAGCTTTGGAGGATTTTGAGCTGTCATATGAGGTAGGGCCAGGGGCGCCGCCAGGAATTTTGGGCCCCATGAAAAAAAATATATATTTATTTAATCAATGATGGTTTAATAATTTTATATTAGTTTTTACCTATTTTCTGGGGCCCTTGGAATTGTCCTAACTTTCCCCCCATATACGGCACCCCTGGGTAGGGCACAAGTCAGTGAACATGTAAAACAAGTTAGTATCACTTCTGTTAAAAGTTGAGCTAAAAGGGACTTTCAGTTTCCTGTGGTTTCCAAAGAAATCGTCTTTAGAGAGTCACTCCCCCCTCTCTCTGTACCTCTGGGACCACACCTGGGAGAGTGAAACTTTCTAGAAACTGTCAGAGTTGCAAATAACCTTCCTCGAAGAAGACAGACACCTTTTTTGGGTGCAGTGGACTAAAATATTGTGTTTTGTGTAAACAGCCAAAACTGTACACTGATCACACACCAGAACAAACAAAACACAAAACAGCCCACAAATCCCCTGAAAAGCTGCTGTGTTGTGAAAGGCTTCATGCTTTTTACTTTACTTAAAGAACATTTCCATACACAGGAGTATTTATGATCTCTGTGGTGTTTTTTTTTTTGTTTTGTTTGTTTGTTTTTTTGTTTGTTTGTTTTGGTATGAGCTCATAAATTAAACAAACAAACAAATTACCAAAAAGACATTCAATAAATCTAGTGTGTACAAGGGATGGTCTAAAAGTAACAGCAGCCAAATACAGTAAAAAACAACTTCAAGGACTAATACACAACCTTTTTTCCCAGCAAACAGGTCACATCTGAACAGAAAGCCTTAAGTGAAGGACCAGTTACAGAAGATGAAATGTCTGTGGCCCTTAACTCCTCTAAAGCTTTTAAAAGCCAAAGCAAACAGGGAATACCAGCTGGATTCTATCAAACTTTTCATCTCCACGATAAAGATCATATGTTGGCATGTTTTAATTGTTTGTATATGAAAAGGGAGCCAGCAAAAACTCAACAAGAAGGGCTGATTTCACTCATTTTAAAACAGGAACACAGCACGGAATATAAAAACTTGCAAGATCAGTCAGGATTTGTGAAGGGGGGAAGTCTAAATGATAACATTAGAAAGACTTTAAAGATAATAGAGTTGTATGATAGAATACAAGAACCTGGTACAGTTTTTATTGTAGATCTCAAAAAGGCCAGCTGGGACCGTTTTACACTGATGATGACATTTCTGTTTATTTGTTTTTTTTCATACGTGTGTGTGTGTGTGTGTGTGTGTGTGTGTGTGTGTGTGTGTGTGTGTGTGTTTGTGTGTGGGTGGGTTGGTGGGTGGTTGTGTGTGTATCATTTTGTCTTACATTATCTGTGTTGATGATTGTGGTGTGTGCATATATTATATGTGTATATGTTACAATATTTGTTTGGGGTGAATTAGATTGTTTCTTTTGGTCATGACTCATGTGATTTCCATGAATTTTTTTTTTTTTTTTTTTTTTTTTAAGGGAATGAATTGAGTCTAATGAGCTCTATCCTTTACTGGTAGAATATCCTGGTACAATCTGGACAATTTTAGAGTTGGTCTAATTGATACAGAGGTTATGAGGAGCCAAGTGTTGGTAAGTTCTCATTTTTTTAGGAGTGTTTGATGTTTCACTGAACATTTGTACCCTCTACCCTCTTGCTTGTCACTGCTGTTAGTTTCCAGAAGCCCTCCAGTGCTGTGCTCCTCAGTGAGACAGCTGAGTTGAAATGGGATGTGATCGTGAAAATACAAAGTTAGTGTGGCATTTGTAGCAGTTATAATTCCTATTTTTGCTGCTATGAAAACTCTCCTGCACCCTCAGCAGATGTCGTCACAGCATCCTCAGCGTTTGCAACCTTCTTATAGATGTTATAAGCATTCTGGGAGACAGGGCAGTCAGCAGCCAGACACTGGACCTGCTCCACCAGCTGCCCCTTCAGCCTGAGGGCTCAAGGAGAGGATGGGGGTCTGCAGCGCTCTCCTCCTGCCACAGGGCAGCGCCTTTGCTGTGGAGATGTAAAGTTTCAGTTTAACTTGGTTTGATCCAAGAAGTGAGGGTGACCACACTACACACACACACACACACACACACACACACACACACACACACACTCACTGCAGACTGTTTTGGGATAGCTTTGTGCAACTGTGTCCTGATCAGGTGTTGCCAAACTCGTCCTTGTAATAAAAGACTTTCAGCTCTTCGAGGAAAATGCTGCAGTCCCAGCTGAAAATGTGGAACACGTTTGGTTAACAGTATCGGTGCAGTGCTTTCAGTATCGACTGACTTTGTGCCCCATGTGCTGGTACATTTATTTTTAGCCTGTATTACTTCTTCGATCACTAATGGTGCAACAATTTCATCTCAAGACCAAACTGACTCGTTTTACTGAGGGTGCAGTTAACAAATCTGGAGTTACAAACATATCATTTGTGGGTGCTGTTTGTAAATATGTGCAGATTCACAGACTGTACTTGTAGCTTTTCTATTTCTCAGTGTTCCCTGATAGAGTCATGGAGCAAGAAAGGAAAGGGCAAGATCCTCAGTATCAGACAAGATCTTAGACAAAATGCTGTAATATTAGGGCATTTGGTCATTCAAATGGATATTACAATATTATTCTCTATTAAAAGTAAAGTTATAGACTTTTCAAACTAGTTATTGACTAGATGAAGCCTTTTGAAAATAAGCGATAAGTAGATTTAGCGCTGTGCTCCACTGCTTTTGACTCCTGGGGGAAGGGTACAACAGAAACTGTTTCATCAGGTAAGAATTATCAACTTAAATAACCAGGGAACTGAAACAAAAGGAACAGTAATTATTTCATAATCATTTAATGTCCATATTGTGATGTGGCTGCTATTACGGAAATGAATGGATGTTTACTTTTGTCAAACCCTCCACAAATGTCAAATAATGATGAGTTTTTAAAAATACTGTTGAATCTATTAATTGATCATAATTTACCAACAATATACTGACTGATAGCCAATAACTACTACAAAGTGCTATAAGTGAGAGACGTAAGTCTGTTCCTTTCCTTACCAACCTGTAAATAACTGGGATACGAAAGCTGCAACACAAAGCTGCCATGGGCTTCTCTTTGTTATCACTCATGTTAAAAAATTCTGTCATGTGCAATCAAACTTTTATTTCAGTATCCTTATGAGAAATATTTTTCTTTTTCTCAGACACACCAAAGGCCCCTACTGTGTTTCCTCTGGTACAATGTGGTTCTGAGACCAGTGACACGCTGACTGTCGGCGTCCTCGCCACCGGCTTCACGCCCGCCTCCCTGACCTTCAGCTGTGCCACTGCCAGCGGGACGAACCTGCCCGACTCTCTTCAGTACCCTGCAGTTCAGAAGGACTGCTACTATTCAGCGGTCAGCCAGATCCGAGTGAAGAGATCAGACTTGAAACAAAACATTAGCTGTACCGTGGACCATCCAGGATCAGGATCAAAAACCGTCTACATTACATTGCCAAAACGTAAGATTCACTTCAGCTTTTATGTACATACTTAGTCAATCCAGAAACTAATTAACTTGTTTGAAATTTGGTATACTTTTTAATAATTTGAGGCAATATAGAAATTTAAGTATTTTTAGTCACCGCAGTTTCAAGTAGGCTAAATCATAATAATAAGTCTTAACAGGTTTGGTTATTATTATTATTGTGATTATTATTCTATAGCATCAATTCTTGTGCATCTGTTGAAGATAGTTAGATGACCTAACCTCTATTAATTAATCATAATGTAATAATATCTTGTTAATTATTTGTACGTTTTCTTCTTTGTCTCCCCCCTGCTTTATAATTTAGTGACTTTATGTCCCTCCACAACCTTTTGTAACTTTAAGTGATTTCTTACTTCAGTTCTACATTCATGCAGTGCACATAAAAGTGAGCCAGATGTAATTTTTTTTTTTTTTTTTTTTAAAGTTATCTATAAAGGTACCATACTAATTTGTTATATGACACATGAAAATAGCATAAAAGCAGACACAAAGTACAGCATGATCATTCTAAATTGAATGTGGCTGCAGTTATTGCTAAATCAAACAGCTTCTCATATCTATAAATATTATCATGTGTCGAGTCAGTAGCAGGTACAGAGTTCGGTGGAGAGGCTTGAGCTTGCACTATGCAAATTGACTTATTGGCTCAGTCTAGTTTATTTCCTGCTCTTCTATGTTCTCTACACCTGGCTAATACATTTTATGGCAATATGTCCTACTTGCTTCCATCTACTTGCATAACCCGTGTTGTTTCCAATCTGCCTGCCTGTACTTTTACTGTCTTTCAATGAACGTTCACGGCTCAGAAAATGTCCAGGCAAAGGTTGATTTCCACTTGTTGGCTTGCCTGTACAGTCAGTGTCTATGCAGAAGAGAGTACTAAAGCTCTAGTCCTTGTAAAGGTCATTGACAGTGGTGTCATGGCACACATTCTGTGGCCTCAAATTCATTCTTTTTTGCACCACCTGGTGGCGGTTTGTGATATAAAACAATATTGACTTTTAAGTGTTTTCTGAGTGGTCAGTTCAGATCACATGACTCATAGGCTAGAAGTCAGCCAGGAAAAGTGAAACTTAAAGTGAAAATCTTTCCATGCGGTCAGACAGAGAGCTCCTCTCTTTGCTTGTAAGTTCATACTTTTTCAGTGTTTTGTGCAAATGGACATACATATAATTTGAAATTCGTGCTTTTGAGTTAAAACAAACTACACTGTGATTATTTAATTTGCTAAGCTTGCTAAGGGTAAAAGTTAAAAATGTAAGCCAAGCTAAATGTAGCTTCTTGTTGTAGCAGGTGCACATAAGCAATATAAATTCATTTGTGCTGTATATGTTTGTAACTAAAGCGATGTAACTTTGTGTTTATTTCAGTTTTACATAAAGAATGGAAAGAAGAGAAACTGTGTTCGACTCTCTCTGAATCCTGTCTGTAAGCTATCTGTCAGTGGTGCGTAGATGACACGCGTATCAGGGACATAATAAGTGGCGAGCTCTTTTTCTGTCTGACACTCACTGTGTGTTTGAGCAGTTCCATATGTACACGTTACAGTTTCATAAAGCTTCATGACAAGTCGGCCAAGGTTTATCTCAACTGCTGGACCTTGTTCATCTCTGCTTCTGCACATTTGTTATTCCCTGCTTCTGCATACATATATTTGTGTATGTTTGTTTTTCAGCCGTGTATCATAAGGAACCAACTCTTAGTGTTGGGCTCCTCTCCCGAGGATGAATCGAAGGGTTCCTTCTCCTGCTTTGCCATTGATTTTTCACCGGAACACATGAGATCAAATGGCTGAGAAATGGACAGGAAATCACCAACCCAATACCTGCTACTTATGGCAGACATACCGAAACTGCAACTGTTTACAGCACAGCCAGCTATCTCAAAGTTGAGGGAAGTGATTTGACTGATGGCGACACATTTACATGTGTGTTTGGAGGACCCAAGATAAATATGAACAAGTCTGTGACCTCTAAAGGTGAGTAAATTATCATTGTTGTTAATGCAATTCCAGTAGTCAAGGCTTCATAGTCATGAAAGTTTTGTAAATGCTCATTATTTCCTCCCACAGAAGGACCAGCACTTTGCACTGTTTGCCAACCTGAACTGGACATAAAAATCAAACCAATCTCAATGGAGGACATGTTTCTCAACAAAAACGCTGAGCTGATCTGCGAAGTCACTCCTAAAGAGAAAGTGTCTGTTGAGTGGCAGGACGAGAATGGACAAGCAATAGTTGCAAGCAGAAACCTGAGTGAGAGCAATGGGAAAAGCAAATTTGCCATAATTGACGTCCTGTACGAGGAGTGGAGCAAGGGGATAGAGTACAACTGTGTGGTTGAACATCCAGGTTTGTTCAGGCCTCAGACGAAATCTTATCAAAAGAGCGGTAAGCAAAGTTTCATTATTCTGCAAGTCTGTTTGAGTGCCGTTGACAGATCTATGTCCATGATGATCATGATGATCATGGATGTGGGTGAGTGTTGTTTATGAATGCTTCTTCTAGAAGAAATGTTGTATAACAGCTGCTCTGGTCTGTGCCAGGAGGGCCTAACTGTTCTGTCATGCTTGCAGGAGAAGTGCCTCAGCGTCCATCAGTTTTTCTGCTGCCTCCAGTAGAACAAATTCGAAATAACATGGTGACCCTGACTTGCTATGTGAAAGACTTCAAACCCAAAGAGATTGAGGTGTCTTGGCTTGTTGACGATGTGGCAGCAGATTCAAAAATGTATGCGTTTAATACCACAAACCTGGTAGAAAACAACGGAGTCTACTCTGTCTATGGCCAGCTATCGTTCAGCCTTGAGCAGTGGAACAGCAGTGAAGCGGTGTATAGCTGTGTAGTTTACCATGAATCCTTGATGGACACATCCCGAGTCATTATGAGGTCCACAGTGAGGAGAATGGCTGAGAAATCCAACATGGTCAACCTCAACATTGACCTCCCTCAAACTTGCAAGGCCTAGTATAATTTGTATTCATCAAAATGTTAGAACTAGTTACAAATTGTTGTATTTTGATCATTTTTGATATGAAAGCTCTGATCTATAATTCTTTGTTTTTTTCTTTTCAGGTCAAATGAAAAAAAAGAAAGAAAAAGGAATGTGGTGACTGTCTGTGTAAAAAGTTGTGAGAAGTCACCAAACAAAATCTGAGAGGTGCCTGAGGATGTAAATAGATATTTACATTTTCAGTGCCTTTCCTTTCCTGGCATGAGCAGGCTTCACAGCTGGGGTGTGTGATGCACCGTTGCTCAGTGTCATGTTTGACTTCTGTATTTCAGGAGCTTTTTTGGGACCTTGGTGTTACTTGGTGCTTCTGCTTGCTGCCTGTCGTGATCGCTCTTCCCTGTCCTGCTCTAACATCTGTGCAACACATCCTGCTCCATCTCCACCTGACTTTAAGAACCAGCCAGTGTAAAAGTACAACTCTGCCATCTAGCCAAAGTACAGGGATATTACACCTAGGGTTGAGACAGCAGAGCTGTTAATTGTTAGAATACAGTATAGGATTGTTCATGTCTGCTCTTTCTTCTCCCTGTCCAGCGGTAACTCCTTCTGCAGTGACTTTGCAGCCCGTGCCTAATGGAGACACCTACTCCCTAATATGTATGATTGAGGATTTGTCCTCAACAATTTCGTCAGTCACATGGAGAAAGAACGAGGAGGAAGTGACACAGGGCAAAATATCTACAGCTAGAGGCAGCGACTCACTTATCAGTGTCCTGAAAGTCGACAAGACGGAATGGGAGAGTAAATCTGTCTTCAGCTGTGAGGTTCCTCATCCTGGAGGGCCAATTACCAAGAAGACTTCCAGTGGTACAGTATTACTGACATTGTCACATGCACATGTCTCATATTGAGCTGATAGTGAGCAGGCAATGACATAAGATTCCTCTCTGCTCAGACATAACTGCTAAGAGTTCTGTTTTGGTTTGGTCTTCCAGTTTAGTGAATTCTTCTTACCCCCTTTTCTCTGTTCCTCTCCTTCATGTAGCTTTCATCACAGTGAAACTAAACCCTCCAATTGCAAAAAAGCTTTTCTCAAACAACGAAGTAGAGTTGGACTGCACCATCACAGGAGAGGACAAAAACATTGTATCTAAAACTATAATCACCTGGCAAATTAATGGAAACAATTATACCAACAGTATCACTGTCAAGAAAGACAGTGAGAAGAGTAAAACCAGCAAACTGCTCCTAAGCCTGCAGGACTGGACAACTGTAAAACAAGTTCGCTGTTCTGCTTACAAGGAAGAAGGCATGGTGCCAGTCACTCAAGATCTCACTGTCCACCATGAAGGTATGTTACCAAAAGCCGCAGAGAAAAGTCACTAATTTCAGCTGAAATCTTTTTCTCACTGTGTTGTGGAGAAATCTTGAACTCTCAAGGACAAGTCAACTTGATACACAAATGTGTCTTATTTATGCAGACGTATTTGACACATATTTGTCCGTGACACAAAGCACATTGAACTGCTTTGTTATGATATAGATGTAAACTTTGACTTGAGTTGACATAGTAATACAGGAACTGTCTTGTTTCATTCTATTTCAAAGCGCCAGCTAAATAGGTCTTATGGTAAATTCTATGTGTCTTTCAGGTGAAGCCACGATTAAACCTGTAGTCCACGTTCTCCGAGAAGAAGACATGCCTAAGGGAGAATCAGGCGATAAGGTCACTCTGGTGTGTCTGGTGTCCAGCACCTTGCAGTCTGACTACTATATCACCTGGAGTGAACAAGACAGAGGTCAGGTTTCAGACTTCCAAGATGGTATCGACTCCCCCCCACAAAAGACCCAGAATGGCTACTCCGTCACAAGTGTGTACACCACCAGCAAGAAGAAGTGGGACGACAAGGTCATTTTCACCTGCAAAGTCTGGCCCGCTGGTGCCAGCACCTTCATGAAGTCAGCAGGAGTTTCTAAAGCGCAGGGTAACACCGTTGTCTGTTGAGTGGAGTCAATTCAGCTTTAAATGTTGTGTTTTGCAGTGTGTTCCTCTGTGTGTCTGCGTGTACCCTGTGTTGTGGAAAGTGTGCCCTCTGCGGCAGCAGCAATCTGTGACTTTGTTAACATGACAGTCAGCGCGTCAGCTGAGTTTTGTTTGTCATCATATTGTGTGCTGTTACATTAGAGTCTCTTGTGCAAGTGAACGCCCTGTCTTTATCAAACTGTCTTGGCTTGCAAAGTGTGTTTCAATAAACGTGACTGCATAGAATCACCTTTGTTCTGTGTTCATGAATGAGTCCAAACATGAAAAAAGCAAGGAAGGGCAAATCAGCCCTTTTTACTAATAGTTGTCAGCAGACAAAAGTCTATTTCAAAACAACAACAACAAGAACAACAACAAAAAAAAAAAACAACATATTTGTTTTCTGTCCTGATGCCAGCAAATATTGATTGAAGGTTATGGGCTGTAAGCACACATAGATACATACTTTTATTTACAATAGCATGTATGTTATTTTAGTCTATGATGCAATATTTAGTAGTCTATGAGTAAATCCTAAAGGGGGAAAATTACTCTCCACATTTGGAGAGTAATTTTCCCCCTTTCCCCCTTCCCCAGTGTCATTACCAGGAATGACACTGGTATTGAAAGACAGTGGTCAAAATGTGCTAACTTTACAATGGGCACACATGTTGCTGCATACTCCCACACACACATACACACTCCAACACAAGCACCTATGTGTCATCTAACTGCCTGCCTTCTTCCACTCAGAAACCTCTCCAGGGTCAGGTGAGAGTTTTCCTCAGAGCTGCCAGCAGGGTGGTGTGGCATCCTGGACATTTTAGGGGTAAATGTTCATGGCAGAGTTCATCGTTTGTGTTACTGACTTTCAGTAAAAAAGAATTTCAGTAAAATCCTGTGTTTAACTCAGATTAATATTTTGTTGGTGAATACAGGTGGCCATTTCATATTGATTATCATTGCCAGGTGGATTTATTTTCAGTTGTTTACATTGTTTATTAAATAGATCTGAGTCATATCTATGGTAGAAGCACGAAGTAGCCTACTCATAATGGGCTTATTGAATTAAACTGAGTCTTGGTAGAAGCTGGAAGTAACAATGAAACAAAAACACAACAAAAATGGCTGTAAAGACAACAGATACGAAAGCCATTACTAAACTGTGTTTTTGATGTGATTGCAGAATAAAATCATCTGGCACCTGGATGTCATGAGCCTCTCATTCAGTGTGTAACAGTGGCATGGAGGAGGATGAGTTCAGCAGCCTGTGGTCCACAGCCTCCACCTTTATAGCCCTCTTCCTTTTCTCTGTCTCCTACAGCGTGATATTCAGCCTGGTCAAGGTAAAGGAGCAGGCTTTTTTCTCTTATAGTCAAACTGTTTGAAGGTTAGCTCTGGGATATGACATCACAGTCTGAATAAACATAAAGTCTCACAAAGTCATTTACAAGCTATAAAATAAGATGGAAAACCCAATTTCAAGCAGTAAAAATGCCAGACATGGAAAAAGTGAAGCCTGCATGTTTTCCCATGTTTGCATGTTTTATTTTGTTTATTTTGCTGACTCCTCTGATTTCCTCTGGTTCCAAAGATAAGTTACTCAGGAAGACTGGACACTCTGCAGTGCCATACATACGCTATATTGCCAAAAGTATTCGCTCGTCTGCCTTCACATGCATATGAACGTGAGTGACATCCCATTCTTAAACCATAGGATTTAATATGATGTCGGCCCACCCATTGCAGCTGTAACAGCTTCAACTCTTCTAGGAAGGCTTTCCACAAGGTTTAGGAGTGTGTTTATGGGAATTTCTTACCATTCTTCCAGAAGTGCATTTGTGAGGTCAGACTCTGATGTTGGACGAGAAGGCCTGGCTCGCAGTCTCCACTCTAATTCATCACAAAGGTGTTCTATCGGGTTGAGGTCAGGACTCTGTGCAGGCCAGTCAAGTTCTTCCACACCAAACTCGCTCATCCATGTCTTTATGGACCTTGCTTTGTGTACTGGTGCGCAGTCATGTTAGAACAGGAAGGGGCCATCTCCAAACTGTTCCCACAAAGTTGGGAGCATGAAATTGCCCAAAATGTCTTGGTATGCTGAAGCATTAAGAGTTCCTTTCACTGGAACTAAGGGGCTGAGCCCAACTCCCGAAAAAAAAAAGCCCACACCATAATCCTCCCTCCAGCAAACTTTCCACTTGGCACAATGCAGTCAGAAAAGTATCGTTCTCCTGGCAACCACCAAACCCAGACTCGTCCATCAGATTGCCAGATGAAGAAGCGTGATTGGTCACTCCAGAGAACACGTCTCCACTGCTCTAGAGTCCAGTGGCGGCGATGCTTTAGACCGCTGCATCTGACGCTTTGCATTGCGCTTGGTGATGTTGAGGATTGCGTTGCTGCTTTTTGCAGATGATGTGGTCCTAATGGCGTCATCAGTATGTGACCTTCACCACTTACTGGACCTGTTCGCAGCCGAGTGTGAAGCAGCTGAGATGAGAATCAGCACCTCTAAATCTGAGGCCATGGCTCTCAGCAGGAAACCGGTGGAATGTCCACTGCAGGTCAGGAATGAGTTCACCCCAAGTGAAGGAGTTTAAGTATCTCGGGGTCTTGTTCACGAGTGAGGGAACATTGGAACGTGAGATTTGCCGGAGAATCGGAGCAGCAGGGGCGGTATTGCGTTTGCTGCACTGCACTGTTCTGACGAAAAGAGAGCTGAGCCAGAAGGCAAAGCTCTCGATCTACTGGTCAGTCTTCGTTCCTACCCTCACCTATGGTCATGAGCGATGGGTCATGACCAAAAGAACAAGGTCGTGGATACAAGTGTCGGAAATGGGTTTTCTCAGGAGGGTGGCTGGCCTCTCCCTTAGGGATAGGGTGAGAAGTTCAGTCATCCATGAGAGACTCAGAGTAGAGCCGCTGCTCCTTTGCGTGGAAAGGAGCCAGTTGAAGTGGTTCGGGCATCTGGTAAGGATGCCACCAGGGCGCCTCCCAAGGGAGGTTTTGCTGGCACGCCCAGCTGGGAGGAGGCCACGGGGCACGTCTAGGACCAGGTGGGGAGATTATATCTCCACACTGGCCTGGGAGCGCCTCGGGATCCCCCAGTCAGAGCTGGTTGATGTTGCTAGGGAAAGGGAAGTTTGGGGTCCTCTGCTGAAACTGCTTCCTCCGCGACCCGGCTTCGGATAAGCGGTTGAGGATGAGATGAGATGAGATGGTGATGTAAGGCTTGGATGCAGCTGCTCGGCCATGGAAACCCATTCCATGAAGCTCTCTACGCATTGTTCTTGAGCTAACCTGAAGATCACATGAAGTTTGGAGGTCTGTAGCCATTGACTCTGCAGAAAGTTGGCGACCTCTGCGCACTATGTACCTCAGCATCTGCTGACCCCGCTCGGTGATTTTACGTGGCCTACCACTTGGTGGCTGAGTTGCTGTGGTTCCCAATCACTTCCACTTTGTTATAGTACCACTAACAGCTGATTGTGGAATATTTGGTAGCGAGGAAATTTCATGACTGGACTTATTGCACAGGTTGCATCCTATTACATTACTATTACAGCACCACGCTGGAATTCACTGAGCTCCTGAGAGCGACCCATTCTTTCACAAATGTTTGTAGAAGTAGTCTGCATGCCTAGGTGCTTGATTTTATACACCTGTGGCCATGGTAGTGATCGGAACACCTGAATTCAATGATTTGGATAGCTCAGTGAATACTTTTTGCAATATAGTGTACATTTCCCCTTGATCCTGAAAAGAAAAACACATAGAATGAATTAAGCTTAGTAAAATGAATGGCAGCCTTTTTAATGAAATAAAGAACACTCAAATAAAGTTACTATCAAATATGAATTATTTGATATCTTTTTCAGATGAAGAAACATTGAAATGAAGAGGAGTGAATGGATGCATGACATACATACAGTTCTACTTCATATTTCACAGATCCTCCTAGAAAATTCCTTGTGTGTGCACAATCAAATTTTAATTGAATTGCTGTATTTGACATTTAAAAAGAGAAATATTGGCTTTGTAAAAAAAAAAAAAAAAAAGTAAGCATAATCTCTAGCCATTTGCACTTCTGTCAGTCAAAATGTAAAATTTAGTAGTAGTATTTAGTTTTAGTTTATTAGTTTATTATGTCGTGGACAGTCCCAATTAATTAACTGCAATGCAATGACAGTAAAAAGGGCAGCTTTAGCCAACATGGCTAATATCCTGCTGTAGTTCCCGGCCAGATGACAATAGGCACCCTAAAAAACAACCAAAAACAACAACAATATATTACAACACACTGATTAAAAAGGGAGGGTTAAGACAGCTAAGAGACAAGATAAATCAGTAAAGATGAGAGAGAACAGTGAAACATGCAAAGACAGCACACGAAAACATACAAAAGCAGCACAAACAACATACCAGTAATCACACAATACATCAGCACATACAACATACCAGTAATCACACAATACATCAACACATACAACATACCAGTAATCATACAATACATCAACACATACAACATACCAGAAATCACACAATACATCAGCACATACAACATACCAGTAATCACACAATACATCAGCACATACAACACATTCAGGGACGCAGACAAACATCACGTATGGACAGGCAGCATGATCATGACGCAAATAACACAGCAATATGTTAGTGTGTGCAAGTATGATTGTTGACAAGCCATGTTTTTAATTTGGCTGTAAAAGTGCAGTATGTATGTATGTCTTTAATATGGATGGGAAGTCAGTTCCAGTTTTGTATTGCTTTAACAGAAAATGATAACTGACCAAATGTACTTTTCCTGAAGGGGACTGATTCTAGTGATCTTACCAGTGTTATTGCGTTGGATTATGACTGAGTTCAGTGGAGGAGGAGCTAAACCATGCAGGATTTTAAAGACCAGACAGATGTTCCTATATTTTATGACATCTTCCCAGCTCAGAAGCTTATGTTTGTGTAAGATGGTGCAATGATGTGAGCTGCTCGGTTTCTGGTCCAACACTTTAAGGGTTTGCTTATAGAGGGTTTCCAATGGCTTCAAGGTTGAGCCATTGGTTTGTCCCCAGCTTGTGAGGCAGTATGTTAGATGCGACATGATCATGGCATTCACATATAATTTAGCAGCATTAAAAGTCATTGTGTTCCTTATATATTTGAAGTTTGCGAGACTAAACCTAATTCTTTGACTTACTTTTTTATGTGTGTTTTAAACATTAGATTGGAGTCAATGATGATTCCCAGATATTTGACCTCTGACATAATGTCAATATTATGACCTGAGATTGTTATGTTTGGCACAATCTTGCACTGCCTTTTAGTAAAAAACATTCCCACTGTTTTTTTTTTTTTTTAGATTAAGTTGGAGGCAGGAGGAGTTTAGCCATTTAGAGATCTGCTCTAATGCTGAAGTAAGTTTAACAGCTGCCAGCTGCTTTGTCCTGGCATGCACATATATCACAGTGTCATCCGCATATAACTGGGTTTCCACATCAGGACAAACAGATGGAAGGTCATTAATATACAAAGAAAACAACAATGGTCCAAGGGTTGATCCCTGTGGTACTCCAGTACACAACCCAAGAGCTTGAGAAAGTTGGGTGTCAACAACAACATGTTGAGATCTACCAGAGAGGTAAGACTCAAACCAGCTAAGTGCCAATGGGGAGAAATTAAAAGAGGACCCTATGGTTGACTGTGTCAAAGGCTTTGCGCAGGTCTAAGAACACTGCACCAACAACACCTCCTTTGTCAACCATAGCTCGGACCTTTTCTACGAAGAGGCAGTTGGCTGTTTCAGTGGAGTAGTTGGCCCTAAAGCCAAACTGCATAGGGTGAAGATTAAATTGGCTGGTATTCAGGAAGGAGACAAGCTGCTCTGATATCCACTTTTCAGCAACCTTGGATACCACAGGTAGGATGCTAATTGGGCGATAGTTACTGATATTCTGAAGGTCATCTGATTTAAAAATAGGAGACACAATTGCAGTCTTCCAAGCACTTGGAAATGCTCCCTGCAATATTGATAGATTTATGATATGTGAAATAGGACAGGCTAGATTGTCTTTTAGAGATTTGAGCATTGCTGAATCCATCCTGTATATGTCTTTGGCCGTTGAAGTTTTAAGAGAATTAATTATTTCCTTAGTTTTTAGTTCAGAGATGGGTTAAATACAAAAAGAGGTCTTATTATTATCAGTTTTAATGATGGTTTCTGTTACCAAAGGAAATGTGTGTGCAATCTCAGCCACAGAGTCAATAAAATATCTATTAAAAGCTGAAGCAATTTGTGCCGGTTCTTGTATTAGCTTGTCATTTATTTTCACCTCTAACTGTTTCTTAGGCCTGTGGTTGATTCCCATTAAATTCTTCATTTGTTCCCAAATCAGTTTAGTATTACCTTTTGCCTCATTAATAATTGTTATGAAAAAGTTCGCTTTGGCATTTCTAATGGCTTTCGTAACTTTGTTGCGTAATGAGGTGAACCTATGCCTATCAGTAATAGATTTCGTTTTCAGAGCTTTTTTCAATGAGAGGTCTCTTTGGCAGGTTTATTCGTCTTCACAAATAATGATGACATCATTCCAAAATGCATTTCCTGTGCATCATGTAATTTTATGAAAACATAATCATTTTCATCAACCTGTTCTCTTTATATTGTTGCAGTGTTACAATATGTGAGGCATATAATGTTTTTTGTCTTTTTCTTTGACCGGCATTTGTATATTTAGTAAACTTCCTGTCATGCTTGTGATTTATTGTCTTGGGGTTTTTTGTTATTGCTAGGATTGTTTGTGTTTGACTTGTAGGTGTAACCTTGTATTATAAAAAACACTATAACTGCACGATAAGGGTGGTATACACACAGAGCTTTACAGGATTTTGAGCTGTCATATGAGGTAGGCCAGGGGTGCCGCCAGGAATTTTGGTCCCTATGAAAAAATATATATATTTATTTACTCAATGATGGTTTAATAATTTTATATTAGTTCTTACCTATTTTTTGGGGCCCTTGTCAGGCAAGGGCCCTTGGAATTGTCCTAACTTTTCCCCCATATACGGCACCCCTGGGTAGGGCACAAGTCAGTGAACATGTAAAACAAGTTAGTATCACTTCTGTTAAAAGCTGAGTTAAAAGGGACTTTCAGTTTCCTGTGGTTTCCAAAGAAATCGTCTTTAGAGAGTCACTCCCCCCTCTCTCTGTACCTCTGGGACCACACCTGGGAGAGTGAAACTTTCTAGAAACCATCAGAGTTGAAAATAACCTTCCTCGAAGAAGACAGATACCTTTTTTGGGCGCAGTGGACTAAAATATTGTGTTTTGCGTAAACAGCCAAAACTGTACACTGATCACACACCAGAACAAACAAAACAGCCCACAAATCCCCTGAAAAGCTGCTGTGTTGTGAAAGGCTTCATGCTTTTTTACTTTGCTTAAAGAACATTTCCATACATAGGAGTACTTATGATCTCTGTAGTGTTTTTTTTTTTTTTTTTTTTTTTTAGGAGCTCATAAATTAAACAAACAAACAAATGACCAAAAAGACATTCAATAAATCTAGTGTGTGCAAGGGATGGTCTAAAAGTAACAGCAGCCAAATACAGTAAAAAAAAAACAACTTCAAGGACTAATACACAACCTTTTTTCCCAGCAAACAGGTCACTTCTGAACAGAAAGCCTTTAGTGAAGGATCAGTTACAGAAGATGAAATGTCTGTGGCCCTTAACTCCTCAAAAGCTTTTAAAAGCCAAAGCAAACAGGGAATACCAGCTGGATTCTATCAAACTTTTCATCTCCAAGGGAAAAGGGAGCCAGCAAAAACTCAACAAGAAGGGCTGATTTCACTCATTCACTCAAGATTTTGTCCAAATGTCTGGCCAGACGAATAAAAAAGATTCTTGCAAGATCAGTCAGGATTTGTGAAGGGGGAAGTCTAAATGATAACATTAGAAAGACTTTAAAGATAATAGAGTTGTATGATAGAATGCAAGAACCTGGTACAGTTTTTATTGTAGATCTCGGAAAGGCCTTTGAAAACCTATGACTGGACTTCATGTACAAATGTCAAGTGCTATGTACAGTTGTGCATGCATGTGCACAGGTGCAGTCTCAGGTTTATCATCATGACCATGTTAAGCTCTGCTGTAGAGGGCTGTGGGGTGGGCAGGCTCTGTGCGGAGCCTGGTTTGCCTCCCCGACCCTGGTGATGGCTCTGTGGTCAGTGGACCTGTCTGGATCCAGCTAGGACTGCATTACACTGATGATGACTATGAAACTCTTTTACTTATTTTAGCCCATTCAACTACCTCTATACACTTTCAGATTCAAAGCAATCACATTCTATATGAGTGTGTGTGTGTGTGTGTGTGTGTGTGTGTGTGTGTAACATGGTGAGTCTAGACTGCAGCCAGGGGAGGTCTGGTCATATTGTGATTCCCATTATGTGATTATGTACTTTATAATTATATGTTACCTGTTTAAAAAAGACATAAAAACATTTTTACCCTCTACCCTCTTGCTTGTCACTGCTGTTAGTTTCCAGAAGAGTTAGTGTGGCATTTATAGCAGTTATAATTCCTATTTTTGCTACTATGAAAACACCCTCAGCAGATGTTGCAGCATCCTCAGCGTTTGCAACCTTCTTATAACCCTTTAATGGTCTGCTCTTCCGTTTGGTAAAGCACAATTTTAGTTTGATTAAATGTTGGAAAATATATTAGAAAGTTAGTCCACCTCATTGAGCCATCTCTAACACTTGGTCTGCATATGTTATGCACAAAAAGAACACTAGGTGGCGCTTTTTTTCTAAGAACATACCTTTTCGTGAGCTTCCCGCCAAGAAGCTAGAGTCTGCAAAATCACTCCTCACCAATGGAACATTTTTTGTCAACTTTTCAAAGGTAGGAATATTATTTTTACCATATTATGGTTTCAGAGTGCCTACTGAACACAATTATGTAACTTGATGCAGAAAAAAAAATATAACAAGCTTATAATAATTTTATAATAATTCCTTTCGACCAATAAGTAACGAGATCCAGGCTCTTGACTTTTCTTTTAGCTTTTCTGCTTGGTAAATAACAAACACAACACAGAGGATGCCATCTCCACTGCTCTCCACTCAGTCTTCACTCACCTGGAGAAAAGCAGCACCTACATCAGAATGCTGTTTGTTGATTTCAGCTCAGCTTTCAACACAATCTCCCCCATGAAGCTGATTGGAAAACTGAACACTCTGGGCATCAGTACCACCCTCTGCAACTGGATACTGGACTTCCTCACAAACAGACCCCAGTCAGTTCAGATTGGCAGTCTCTCCTCCTCCACTCTAGTGCGCAACACCGGAGCCCCCCAGGGCTGTGTGCTCAGCCCCCTCCTGTTCCCGCTGTACACCCACGACTGCAACCCCCGACATGGAGAGAACTCTATTGGAGGGTTGCAGATGACGTCACGTCACTGTTATTGGCTGCAGGTGGGGGTCAGGAAGTACTTTGTGAATGAAGAAGCGCTATCAAAATGCCCAAGTTTTGTGCGGTCTACGGCTGTTTCACCCGAGCAAAAACAAGACGGCAGTCATTCAGAGCTGCTTTCGATCCAAGGTCGCTGACCCAGCCGCACACAAAATAGTTGTACGCTTCTAAACTTTTGTATGCTTTCATTTGATTAGCCGTATAGTAAGAGGTCTGTAGGACTAGGTAGTTAGTTATATCGATCGCTTCAACACCAGGCAAATCGTTCAAATCGTAGGATAGACCCCTTTTCTGTAACGTGTACGGGTCATATCCGATGTAATTTGTAATCTTTTGACGATACCTACTCTGTGCAGGTCCATCTAAAGTTTTAATGTACTCGCTCTCATTCATGTCCATTGTTCTGAACCGGCGTTCATCACTTCCTGCCCCTCATCTGAGTATTGCGCGTAATCGGGATCACGTGACTGCAACCCTCCTATTGTGAAGTTCGCGGATGACACCACCATCATCGGCCGGATTTCCAACAATGATGAGTTTTCATATCAGGAGGAAATCAACCATCTTGCAGAATGGTGCACAGAAAACAACCTACTGCTCAACGTCAGCAAAACCAAAGAGCTGATAGTTGATTTTCGAAAAAAGGAGGCAAAGACACACAACCCTGTCTACATCAAAGGAGCTGAGGTGGAGCAAGTGAGCAGTTTTAAGTTCCTGGGAATCAACATAACAGAGAACCTGACATGGACTTCACATGTCTCTGCCCTGGTTAAAAAAGCTCAGAAGCGGCTGTATTTCTTAAGGAAACTTAAGAACGCAAAATTCCCACACCAAGTTCTTGTCAGCTTCTACAAAGGAGCAATTGAAAGCATCCTGACTGGAAACATCACAAACTGGCATGGGATGTGCACGGCCCAGGACAGGAAGACTCTGCAACGAGTGGTTAAAACTGCCCAAAACATCATTGGCACCCATCTACCAAGCCTCAGTGATATCGGGGAGGTGAGGTGAGATCCTAAAAGACAACACCCACCCCAGCCACAGCCTGTTCACCCTGCTGCCGTCAGGCAAAAGATACAGAGGTATTCGCTGCCGTACCACCAGACTACAGAGCAGCTTCTTCCCTCAGGCTGTGAGACTACTAAATGCACCATTTGAACTCCTCCAGGCTTAATAATTCTATTTTCTACACAATCAATCAATTAATCAATCAAGAGGGAACCACACATTAATTTCATTATTCAACCTGTTGTATCATGACAAATAAACTTCCTTGTATCCTTGTATCCTTGTATAAAAATACAGTTTATATGAGATATAAAGGTGTGCAGGCCCAGTCATTTAAAGGTGAGGAATATTGTGGGTAAAATCACCTGTAACAGCATGAACTGAATTCACAAAAGTTATATGCTGCCCTCTGCTGGAGAAAAAAAATATTTCTAGACCCACTGTACCACATATAGAACATGATACTCCATTAAGTAAGTAAGTAAGTAAGTAAAGCTTTATTTCTGCATTTAAAAAAAATAAATTAATTAAAAAAAAAACAAAAAAAAAACAGGTTCACACATTAACAAAGCTACAGTTTTAATGAATGTTTCATTAATTGTCTTAAAGGTCTGATTCAAGGAGGGAATTGTTCCGATGTTTTTGATTGTGATGACCCTCAATGTGCTCATTAAAGTTTTATTAATGAAAACAATTTCCAAAAATGTTGAAAATGTCTCACCAGTGAAAAAGTTTGTATCACAGTCAGTGCTAAGCTATGTAAACCATGGTTGACCAAAGATTTCAGATTTCAGCCACACACACACACACACACACACACAAACACACACACTGTCTGCATTTGCACGTGAAACAATTTACTGGGTGAACAAATATTAATTTCTTACATCAGCATTGAATCTGAAGCTTCTCCTGCTGCTGCTGTCACCGAGACACTCATGTTTGCTGACATCTGAATGATGCTTGATGAAGCTTCTCACACTAACAGACACACACACACACACACACACAGGACTGCGCCTCTACAGGTTCTCTCCATTGTGGACTCCCATGTGTTTGTTGAGGTTTCCTCTGTGTGAAAAACCTCTCCCACAAACGGAGCAAATTAATGGTTTCTCTCCAGTGTGGATTCCCATGTGTGTGTTGAGGTTTTCTTTCCGTGAAAACCCTCTCCCACAGACCGAGCAGATAAACGGTTTCTCTCCAGTGTGGACTGCTAAGTGTCGCTTGAGGTCTGCTTTCTGTACAAAACGATTACCACAGAGGGAGCAGGGGAATGGTTTCTCTCCAGTGTGGATTCTCATGTGTCTCTTCACGTCGCCATTTTCTGCAAACCCTTTACCACAGAGGGAGCAGTTGAATGGTTTCTCTCCAGTGTGGATTCTCATGTGTCGCTTGAGGTTTCCTTTCTGTGTAAACCCTTTACCACAGAGGGAGCAGGGGAATGTACTCTTTCCTGTGTTCTTGGTCTTGGAGCAGGAAGCTGGTTTCTCTCCCACATCAGGACTGTCATGACTGAGAGGGACTTTACTCGGTGGGATTGAACATGACTGAGCTTCTCTGGTCCCATCCCAGTCATCACTGTCCTCAGTCTCAGCCTCAGAGGAGGGTTCTGGGTTCCTGACTCGTTCCTCTCCACCATCTTCTGCTTCCATCTGTCTAGTGGAGCGGCGGGAGTCTCTGTTCCATTGAGCTTCCTCTTCATCATCCTCACTCTTCACAGGGACAGCAGTGAACAGCAGCTTGGTGATATCCTGATGCTGCTCTCCCTGCTGATTGGTCCAGAGTTCCTCCTGTTCCTCTTCAATGTGTGGAGGCTCAGGCTCCAGACTGGGGGTCCGCTCCCGCTGCTCAGGGAGAACCTCCTCTTTACACACTACTGGAAAACACACACAGACACAGACACACACAATCATGCTTGGAAGCTGACCCGAGCCTTTCAGCATCACTTCATGATGTTGATGAGATCCATGTTAATGCCACCTGTGCAGCAGGATTGCAGCCACACACTCAATCACACAAACTCATTTGTTTCCCCATAAAACTGCTATGAAAATGCAGAGAAACAGAAGCTGATTGGCCGACGTCAGGCGGTCTGTCTTTTATCTGCAGGGTGGAGGTCCATCAGTGTACAGTTACACATGAAAAACAGCCCATCTCTGTGCCCAACGCAGGACTGAAGTATCAGTCCTTTCTAGAGAATTCTCTGAGTATGCTGCTGATGTAGCTGACTATACACGCCAAGTCTGCCCCATCATGCATTGCTGCAGCATAACCCATGCTAAAGCTTCTGCCACAAACAGATGCGGTGACAGTCAATACCTGTTTTTTTTTGGGTTTTTTTATGTGAGAAATCGGTTCTCTCTTATTCTCAGCTAATTGCTTGGCGACCAAAGATGGAACGTCCCGTAACTTCCTCCACCTGAGCCCCGATAGAAACTTTAAATTAATAAACTTTTAAATGGTCCTGATGGCGGACTTCACTCTAACATCAAACCTGCCGCTCAGAATCTCGGTGTCATCTTTGACCAGTTCTTGTCTTCACATCACTGAGCTCGCCCAGTGTTTTCTTTAAATGACAAACATCGCAAAAATCTGAAATATCTTGTCTTCTAGGGACCTCGAACCTCTAACTCAGACTCTCATTTTCTTCCGTCTAAACACAAGCTGCAGTCAAGCCGTCTTAAATAATTTACAGTTGATTCAGATTATTAACTAGAACGAGCTGCAGGTCCCACATCACCTCGTTCTGGTTTCCCTCCATTGGCTCCCCGTGAAATTCAGAATAAACTAGAAGATTCTATTGATTACATACAAAGTGCTACATGACCCCAGAAAACAGTAAAGACTAGATGTTCTGATTCTGGGCTCAAATCAGCAGGATCTCCTTGTTCCTGAATCCCATGTCAGAGTAGAATCTGCTGAGTTGATCAGTTGCAAGCCTGAGACACGGCCAGCAGGGGGCAGCACATGAGTTTTTTCCTCATAAACTTGTGACTCTATAATCTCACAATTTTGCACTTTTTTTTCTCAATAGATTCATTTTTTTGTTTGTTTTTTTTTTCAGTTTTTTTCTCTTACAACTTTAATCTAGAAAATTCTTTAGTACTACTTGAATGATAAGGACGACTACCGCTACTGCTGCTGCTGCTACTACTACTATTTCTACCACGACTACTGTTATTGCTACTTCTACTATTACTGCAACAACTAATAATATACTACTACTACTAATACTAATACTATTGCTATGATGACTACTACTACTGCTATTACTGCTATTACAATTATTACTATTACTACTACTATTGCTATGACAACTACTGCTACTGCAATTTCTGCTACTACTACTACTTCTACTGATACACTATTACAAGTACTCTTACTACTACGACTAATATTACAAATATTACAACAAATACTTCTACTAATGTATTTCTACCAATTTTACCACTACTACAATTGCTACTACTACTACTACTACTACCATTACCACTACTTCTACAGTTACAACTACCAATACACTACCACTACT